>NW_012101321.1:2715260-2716463 GCF_000951045.1 Mandrillus leucophaeus | reverse complement strand
TTACAGAAGTTGCTTATCAGCCTGAGGAGATTTGGGGCTGAGACAATGGGGTTTTCTAAACATACAATCATGTCATCTGCAAAGAGGGACAATTTGACTTCTTCTTTTCCTAACTGAATACCCTTTATTTCTTTCTCTTGCCTGATTGCCCTAGCCAGAACTTCCAACACTATGTTGAATAGGAGTGGTAAGAGAGGGTACCCCTGTCTTGTGCCAGTTTTTAAGGGGAATGGTTCCAATTTATGCCCATTCAGTATGATATTGCTGTGAGTTTGTCACAAATAGCTCTTATTGTTTTGGGATACGTTCCATCAATACCAAATTTATTGAGAGTTTTTAGCATGAAGGGCCATTGAATTTGTTGAAGGCCTTTCTGCATCTATTGAGATAATCATGTGGTTTTAGTCTGTGGTTCTGTTTATACGCTGGATTACATTTATTAATTTGCATATGTTGAACCAGCCTTGCATCCCAGGGATGAAGCCCACTTGATCACGGTGGATAAGCTTTTTGATGTGCTGCTGGATTCACTTTGCCAGTATTTTATTGAGGCTTTTTGCATCTATGTTTATCAGGGATATTGGTCTAAAATTCTCTGTTTTTGTTGTGTCTCTGCCAGGCTTTGGTATCAGGATGATGTTGGCCTTATAAAACGAGTTAGGGAGGATTCCCTCTTTTTCTATTGATTGGAATAGTTTCAGAAGGAATGGTACCAGCTCCTCCTTGTACCTCTGGTTGAATTCGGCTGTGAATCCGTCTGGTCCTGGACTTTTTTGGGTCAGTAGGCTATTAATTATTGCCTCAATTTCAGAGCCTGCTATTGGTCTGTTTAGGGATTCAGCTTCTTCCTGGTTTAGTCTTGGGAGAATGTATCTGCTCAGGAATTTATCCATTTCTTCTAAGTTTTCTAGTTTATTTGCGTAGAGGTGTTTATAGTATTCTCTGATGGTAGTTTGCATTTCTGTGGGGTCGGTGGTGATATCCCCTTTATCATATTTTGTTGAGTCTATTTGATTCTTCTCTGTGTTCTTATTAGTCTTGCTAGCTGTCTATCAATTTTGTTGATCTTTTCAAAAAACCAGCTCCTGGATTCACTGATTCTTTGAAGGGTTTTTTTGTGTCTCTGTCTCCTTCAGTTCTGCTCTGATCTTAGTTATTTCTTGCCTTCTGCTAGCTTTTGAATGTGTTTGCTCTTGCTTCTCT
>NW_012101321.1:2705437-2714930 GCF_000951045.1 Mandrillus leucophaeus | reverse complement strand
GATGTGGTGCTGAGAAGAATGTATATTCTGTTGATTTGGTGTAGAGAGTTCTGTAGATTTCTATTATGTCCACTTGGTACAGAGTTGAGTTTAAGTCCTGGATATCCTTGTTTTATTTATTTATTTTATTTTTAAATTTTTATGTCATTTGAAGTATACTGAAGCTTTTAAATTAAATCACAGCTAACTTATTTTCCATTATAAGTCTTGCTACTTGATGAAGAATATCACAAAATACCTAGGGTTTACAGACATTTTAATAATATAAACTGACCATTATTTTTGCATTCTCGAAATCAGAGCATAATACTCTTAGGTAGTATGCTGAACATTTGGGGTGGGTTTTTATGGTTTTTTTGTTGTTGTTGTTGTAGTTGCTGTTGTTTTGAGACGGAGTGTTAGTCTGTCACCCAGGCTGGAGTGCGGTGGCACGATCTCTGCTCACTGCAACCTCCCAGGTTCAATTGATTCTTCTGCCTCAGCCTTCCAAGTAGCTGGCTACAGATGTGCGTCACCATACCCACCTAATTTTTGTATTTTTAGCAGAGACAGGGTTTCACCATGTTGGCCAGGCTGGTCTCGAACTCCTGACCTCAAGTGATCCACCTGCCTCGGCCTCTTAAAGTGCTGGGAATACAGGCATGAGCCACGGGCGCCTAGCCAACATTTTGAAAAACAATAAAAATGAAGACTTTAGGCATGTTTTTTTTTTTACAAAATAGCCTGGCTTAAGTTTGCAGTTATAAAGTAGCTCAACAAAAAGCAATTATAAGAATGTTTATAATACATTCCTTAATAACAACAGCAACTTACGCTTTCTTAAAAGTGTTTTTGCTTTAGAACTTCAAAAATGTTACTATTACACAACTCAGTGATATACATGTGTCATATAAGTTGGTGCAATTATCTAGCAGAAAAGAGCCACAGAAGCTAAGAAGAAGGGTTCTGTGTCAGCAAAATCAACTTTAAAGAACATCTTGCTTAGAAACTAGAGAGCATAAACCCAAAATTTAAATTAAATTAAACTGCCTCAGGCAGCAATAGGTGCACCCTATCACACCTGGCTAATATTTCAAAATTTTTTTTGTAGAGGCAGTGTCTTGGTATGTTGCTCAACCTGGTCTTGAGTTGGTCTCAAGCAATCCACCTGCCTCAGGAGACTCAGTTTAGATTTAAAGACACAAATAGCCTGAATGTAAATAAAGGGAAAAATACTTACAATACATATTGCATATATTGCATACTAATATATAAAATTAAGCAATAAAGCACATGTTATGTCTGAATCATGCATTGCATTTCAGAATAGTATTTTACAATTAATAGTACTTATTAATCAGCTTTTTACTTTTGAAATCAATCTCAAACAAATGGGTTAATTGCATCACAAGTGTCTCTAAACCTTGCTCCTCCCCTATCTTCTGGTTTCCCACAGGCAGGCAGTATAACCAATAGGTAAGAGCAGGAATTCTGGAATTGGATTACGTGGGTTCAAAACTAGCTCTAGCAACGCTGAGCAAATTAATTAATTTCTCTTAGTTCCTTCAGCTATAAAACAGGAATAATAATTATAAGAATTAAATGAGTTAATATAAAAAACTTATAGCATATCACACATTAAAAGTGTCATTTCTTATTATTGTTATGACCTTTTCCTTCATTTGAGAGACATGTATTAAGCACTTACCATATACCAGACATTGTGTTAAATATGAGAAATTGGGGAATTTGGGTTATGACCAAATCAGACAGATTCTGTCTTGCACATATCAAAAACACATGATTTTACTACCTTTTTATTACTATAAAAAGTGAATACTGAATTTGCTTTCTGCAGCTAACAAGAAGAAATCAAAAAAGGAAAGTTAATATAAACACAAAGCAATGAAAACATTTATAAAGCACTGATGATGCTAGTCAGTTCCTGCTTCCTATAACACCCAGCTATCAATGTTCTTAAAAGATAAATCCAGAATCAAAAAACAAACAATGATTTAAAATCACCCAATCTTCAGAATTTCTATTCCATATAACTATGAATCTGATAATGACACATCCATAATCATACAAAAAAGTTTTAAAGTTTCATAGCAAACTTCAAGAACATTTTAGATAGTCTGGTAGTACTAAAAAATTAGACCAAAATAATTTTATAATGAGGCTTAACATTAAAATACAAAAATGCAAATTGCCATCTTTATTACCAAAAACATAAGTGTCCCAAAATTCATCTGCCCCCCAGAAAAAACTGGAACACATATTTATTAACTTAAGGGGCTTTGCTAATTATGTAAATGTCTGTCTTTTCTACATGTAATTTCATTCAAACTTCCTCTCTTTCCCCCAATTAACAACCCTGCCAAATGTTTGGACTTGAAAAGGCCACAGCTTTATACACAATTAACAGTCAAATTCTAACACAAATTACATGCCATTCTTATCTCTGTATACACATTGAACTCCTATATCTTGTTGCCAACAGGCAGCTTGCACTAGGGAATACATCCTGAATTGGTTTAATGTCCAGGAATAACATTTCACACTTAGAAAGGAGATACTATCCATTGCCAGCTATGTGAACTGAAATTTGCCATGTCCTATCCTTTCCATTTTGTTCAAATAGGCAGTGAGTAACTATCCACTTACCTGTTTTAACCAAATATTTTCTTGAAGCAGAAGAGGCAATCACGATCTTTGGTTTTCTTTAGACACTTTTTAGGATGATTACAGAAACTTTTATGAATGGTAAACGTATTTTCTGAACTAGAAATTGGGGAAATATCATTTGACACATAATCGCACTACCAGAAAAAATATTTGAAATTGGATCAATCCCAGGAAATTAGATTTACATATATGGTCATTATATTAACGACTGCTTCCCTAGAAAAGGTTTTCAACAGCAGCAACACTAGAAATAACCAATTTCTTATTCAGTAAGTATATGAGACAATCATCACATCAAAATAGTCAGACATGTCCCAATCTTTTGAAGTATAATATTTTATTACCAAAGTACCTCAACATACCAGTCATTTACATACTAAAAGGGCAACTAAAATATATTTTATATTTTATATATATTAATATGTATATGTTATGACTTAAAATTATGAAAGCTTGTAAAACACAGCAGTTTTAAAATACAAACATCTCCAAATTAAACTTTTAAAGAAACAAATCTGATTGGGTTTAGTTACTAGCTTAATGCTCTTCAGTAGTCTCTCACTGTCCTTAGAATAGTATCAACTGACATCTGTCTACCTGTCCAGATTTGACTTCAGATTGTATCACCTGTTACCTATATGATGATATGAAGTGCTTGACCTCACAAAGCCTCAAATTCCTCATCTGTAAAATAGAAAATACTAATGCTTGTCCCACAAACCTTAAAGAGCTGGGATCTATTAATAAAATTATGCTTATGAAAGCCTTTAAAATTGATGAAGCATTTCATAATAAAATGAATTAACATTTTTGTTATTAATACCATAATTAAGGTAATCTCAGTTAAAAATAATGCTTACACACAATTTCAGAAAAACTTTGGGCTCTATATGAACTAAAATGTGCTAGTTAAAATAAATACAAAAGTTTACCCTCAAAAGAAGATTACAAATCAATTGTAAAATAAATTCCAATATTCTAAGATATTGTTGCTACAATCTCAGAACATTTTACTCCTGAAATTTCATATTCTTTGTGGTATCTGAAACTTATCAGTTAAATTCATTATTAATTCTTTTATTTTACTTATTGCACCTTAGAATCCCATCCAGGGAATCTGTTACTATTCTAAGACCAAAATCAGAATTCCTTTTAAAATAAAAATGTGAACATTAAACTTAAAAAAAAAATAATTTGCAGCTTAACTCTGTGGTAGACAGATGGTGAACAAAACAACTATTATATAATGTCTAAAACCACTTTATGCTTTAAAAATAGGCTAATATGTACTGAATAACAGCTAAGGTAGGAAATATTTGATTTCAAATTTGTTAAGGATTTAAAGACATAAAAAGTTAGATTAGAAGTTACCTTAAAACAACAATAAGGTAGTCATTTAAAAACATGATCAAACAATGAAAACAGATTTTTTTAACTCATGCTAGGAAAGTTACTCAAGATTCTATTACTCACTAGAGTAAAAATAATCTTGGTCTTTGATTTTTGAGTGTTAAAAAACCAAACTTTCCAAAATTCAATCCTTCTGAAGGAACAGCTAATTCAGAAAAGAAAAGGGTTTTTTTGTTTTGTTTTGTTTTTTGTTTGTTTTTTCCTATCCATTTGGGTTACATGATTCTAAAATTACAGGTATAGTCACAAAGAGCATATGCTTCCCCTAAAACTCTGTAGGCATCTAACAAACTACTGTAGTTAAAGCTTGAACAAGCAACTCTTTTTTAATCCTCATTTTTCATATACGAGAAAGATTTGTATATTTTGCAAAAGAATGCTATTGCGATATTATGACTTTGAAATAAAGCTCTAAAATCATACTATTCAACTAAAGGTTCCTTCAGCAATATTAACATGGCCACGTTGTACATGTTACTTTTAGCTTCTTTGTGTACAACAAACTGCATTCAATTGGTGAACAAATACAATGTTTAGTATCATATTTAAAACCACTATTCAAACCTTTTCTTAATGCTATTATCAGTTTTCCTTTTGCAACAATTTTGTGTATAAAAATAAAAGCACTGGATTTTTATTAGCGCTGCCCCTTCTTTGTTTTGCTCCACTCTGCAAAGCCCTTTTGGGACACTAAGCCTGCATTTACCATAATACGGATTAAACTTTCTTTGTCCCATTGCACAAGGTTTGTTAGCAGGTTAGTCTTTTTACATTTTTCACAGGCTGCCTGCAGCTTACCCTTTAGGCCTCACTCAAAATACTTCTGTGGATTTACAAAAATACCAGAGTGGTCTTGGGGTTAATTGGAAGATAAGTGCAGTCTTTAACGTAGAGACTCATTAAACATTTAGCTTTACCACAATCCACTATTTTGAAAGAGAAAAGTTCTAGAGACACTTTAGGAATAATAACACAGTAAAATTGTTTTTAAAAAATGACTACTGGTTGTTTTATAGAATTGGAAAAACTTCATTTAACTACCCCAAAGGTGATATAGCAGAACAAAGCAATGTCCCTGGTCAGCTCTCTACATTGGTTTTAACATGCATTGATCGTAGAGGAAAAATGAACAGATTTTCTAAGGAACTAAAAGGCAAAATCTTCCAACCTTCTGTTGGGAAATTTAAAGTAAAAACTCAACTGATGGGTTATGACAGATAATATTTATTTATTAATAAATATTAAAACATATTTAATTCTAAGAGTTTAATTTTGTTGCTTTAAATTTTACCCAAGTAAATCACCATATCAAACATGTCTATTAGAGCCAAATGGAAAATTTATAAAATTCACCCAAAAAACTTAGAAAGTATTTAAAAATTTAAATTCCTTCTTTAATTTCTAAAATACATACATATACATAAATATACACACTTAAAATGAAATCTGAAACATACCCATCGGTATTAGGTTTCTTTTAGAATTATGCATGCAGATTGCTATCCAGATTAACTTTTCCATCCCCTTACCTCCTTCCAACACTATTACTCCCACACAAAAAGGAAAAAAGAAAAAGAAAAATGCGACAAAACACACAGACACTTGAAGTAAAGGATTAGACATATTTGCCCAAGATGCAGATAACAAAAGCAAAAGTGAAGAAAATTGAAGAGACAGCCAAACTTCAGCAACAAAATGGTTAAAGAATCTGAAGTATTGTTCCCGTTATTTTAAAAGTCTGCTATATTGTGGACAGCGCAAACATCAGACAAGTTAAGATTACTGACCATTATCTCCTTAATTTTCTCCGCTTTCCCTCACATTCCCTCTTGCTATCTGGGCACCATTTTTCTAAAGCTTTATTTCTGCTAAGAAGTAAACTTTCCCTAATCCATCTATTATGGAACCTTTAATTGGATTGGGAGCAGGGTGGTGTATAAAATAGCCCCTATTCACTCAAAAGGACTGTAGTTTTAGGGACTTAAAGGAGAAAGGTATTGTGAAACAAAATCCTCAGGGAATCAAGGATTAAAATGTGGCTCTCCTAAATTCATCAACTCCAGGACACAAATGAATTGCTTCCTTAAACAGGTAACTTTCCAAATAAATGGCATAGCAAAACTGAAATTAAAAATTATAATTTTACTTTAAGGAATAAAATGCCTTCACACTAATAAACTTTGGCTTTATAAATGACTTTTACTTGCTATTTCTTCTACTGAGAACTACAATGCCAGAGAACAAATGGAATGCCTTAAACATATTTATTTATATTTTCTCTACATACATATTTTTCCTATAAAATAAAGAGAAAAGCAAAAATATATGTTTTAATCAATTAATTCCTGTACATGCTATATTTGTGCAGCCTTGAAGCAGCAAGCACTGCCATAATACAAACTTTTTTTTTAATTAAAAACACATTTTGTTCTTATCAGAAAGTGTCAGATACATAGTAATCAGCAGTCACTCTTCTTCCCTCAATCAGTTATCCTCTCTGTTTCCTTCATAAACATCCCCCAACCCACTCTTTGTCAGGCTGTAGTACTTTTGTCCTCTGTCCCGCCATCATGCACACCCAACTATTTGGGATGTCTTCAACAGTAAGATGAGGATACAGCCCATACTCAGTCATTCTCTTACTGAATTAAATATATTTAAAGTGTCGAACCCGATATCTAAAGTAAAAAGAAATCCAGAATGTATCTACCAACTCTAAATTAATCTCATAAATGTCTACATACTCTACCAAAACAATAGGAAACTGAGGAAGAGAAATGTTAGAAGAGATCAAGATTCTAATGTAACACTTAACTCTGTGTAGTTTACTAGTCTATATTAAAAGCAAATAAAAATTCATCAATATTAGTGATTTACCTAACGGTGCTTTTAAAAACAGATTAAAAAAAATTTAAGAAATGCAATTAATTTTAAGAAAACCCTCAAAGTATCCCCTGTTTTGAAACCTTGATCACAACTTAATAAGTGCTACCTTTATTGAACCCTTACTAATTGTCTGACATTGTGCTAACTGCTATTACATGAATTATCTCATTTTATTCTCTCAACAGTTGTATGAGGTAGTTGCTATTACCTGTTTTTCCACAAATGAGGAAGCTAAGTTTTTAAAAGTTCAATTAAATTGTCCAAGGTTACACAGCTCCAAAGAAAATAAGCTCTGTGAAAGTTTTTCATTACCGTATTATAAATGTTTAGTATTAGAAAGCTGGCTCATTTGCCAAAGTCAATCTGCCAAAAAATAAATGTGCCTAAATTATCAAAATCACCTATGTACCAACGGTAAATATTTAAAGAATATTCTCCTTAAAGGTATTAAATTTATAACTTATTCTTCTAATGAACATATTCTAAGATACATTTAATACTTTTTCAGCAACCTTTTAAGAACCACTGTTTTTCAAAACTAAAATCATCATAGGGTAGTTTTGTCCTATTACCAATATAACTAAAATTTTAATGTTTCATATGACATTTTTTAGTTTGTACTGATTTCTATTTGTATATTTTTTCTATTTTTCTAACATTCTGTCACCTACAATCATTTGTCATTTTATTTTATTTTATTTATTTTATTGTAGAGATGGAGTCCTACTCTGTTGCCCAGGTTGCAGTGCTGCGGCCCAATCTCGGCTCACTGCAAGCTCTGCCTCCCGGGTTCACACCATTCTCCTGCCTCAGTCTCCCAAGTAGCTGGGACTACAGGCGCCCTCCACAACGCCTGGCTGATTTCTTGAATTTTTAGTAGAGACGGGGTTTCACCGTGTTAACCAGGATGGTCTCAATCTCCTGATCTTATGATCCACTCGCCTCGGCCTCCCAAAGTGCTAGGATTACAGGTGTGAGCTACTGCACCCAGCCTCATTTGTCACTTTTACCTATTTACAAAGTATTATATCAGTTGAGGATTATTTTAATACTTTTCAAAATGTATGAAGTTTTATTTGACCAGTTTTCATCTTGTTTTCATAACAATCTTTGCGGGAACCTCCATTTGTCTGTCCCAAATCACTACAGTTGAAGCTGAAGAAAGCTTTTTTGGAGGAAAGATGGAAAAGAAAGCAAACATTCCAGGGAGAGATTCTGATTCCTGAAAGTATTAGGAATGAGGGTCAGGGCTGAGTACTAAATGGCAGCATCAGAGAAAGAAGATAAGGGAACTACGAATCCTAGGATTCAGAGTCTCTTAGGCCACTCCTCTTAGGCCTTTTTAACCCATACAACACATAGTGTGTAAATAAAAACACACAAACTAGTTTATTCGTTTTCTGCAAATATAGCTAATTAGTTTTAGCAAATTCCTAGCACAACGGCATGCATATTAGTAGGGCAATAAAATATGTGTGGAATGGATATATTAAAATTTTATGTAAAGTAAAACTTTAAACACTGTATTTTGATTTCAAAAATAAACATTAAATTGTCAGTTAAAGTATTTTACATAAATTATATTGTTAAAGATAACATGAACATGCATGCTCTACTTTAGGGGTAGCTAAAACAACACTCCAAAACAACTTCATACTAAAGGATTATTGAATTTTACATTTAAAAATGAGCAACTATAGGGAAAGAACCAAAAATGGATCTAGGAAAATTGCAATATACAGCAAGTACCTTAAAAATTATTTAATTATTAAAGCATATTGAGAATACAAATGGGTATTTACTATTTTTAGAGCCCATTAAAATTAAGATACCCAACTATTCTTTTTCTCTGATGCCATTTTACTAATACCTAAATGTGTATATAAATATCTCAGTCACTGGTATGTAAATGTCATAATAAAGTGTAATGTATTTCATCACATTCCATGTGCACTTATGCTTCCTTATAACTTCAGCTAAGTTTCTACACACAGTGGTTTAGTTTTAAATGGCTGACCCCAAATTATGATGAGTTAGAAATAAGTCAATATCATACTGAATGGGCAAAAACTGGAAGCATTCCCTTTGAAAACTGGCACAAGACAGGGATGCCCTCTCTCACCACTCCTATTCAACATAATGTTGGAAGTTCTGGCTAGGGCAATCAGGCAAGAGAAAGAAATCAAGGGTATTCAGTTAGGAAAAGAAGAAGTCAAATTGTCCCTCTTTGCAGATGACATGATTGTATATTTAGAAAACCCCATTGTCTCAGCCCAAAATCTCCTTAAACTGATAAGCACCTTCAGCAAAGTCTCAGGATACAAAATTAATGTGCAAAAAATCACAAGCATTCTTACACACCAGTAACAGACAAACAGAGAGCCAAATCATGAATGAACTTCCATTCACAATTGCTCCAAAGAGAATAAAATACATAGGAATCCAACTTACAAGGGATGTAAAGGACCTCTTCAAGGAGAACTACAAACCACTGCTCAGTGAAATAAAAGAGGACACAAACAAATGGAAG
>NW_012101321.1:2695543-2703962 GCF_000951045.1 Mandrillus leucophaeus | reverse complement strand
AAAAAAAGATTCCTCAAATTTTGTATAACATTGGATCTCTGTTGTGTTATAAAATATTTGGTACAAAACTAACTGCTATGGCTGGAATATATCCCCTAAAGTTCATGTGTGGGAAACTGAATCCCCGTTTTAACAGTGTTGAGAGGTAGGGCCTTTGGGAGTGACTGGGTTATGAGGACTCCGCCTTCATAAATAGATTAATGTTATTATCACTAGGGAGTGTTAATTATCACAAGAACGAGTTCCTCCTAAAAGAATGAAGCTTAGACCCCTCTTGCTCTCTCAGTCTCACATGTTCACTTGGTCTTCTGTCCTGGGATGACTCTCACCAGATACTGGCACCATGTTCTTAGATTTCCTGCCTCCAAAAGCATCAGCCAAATAGACTTCTATTCTTTATAAATGACTAGTCTCTGGTATTCTGTAATAGCTGCAGAGAATGGATTAAGAAACTAATAAAATGAATATGTAAATTAGCATATAAATATATAAACTTGTGTATGGATAAACATATTCAACATAAGAAAGACTAATAAGCAGGAGTGGCGGCTCACACCTGTAATCCTAGCATTTTGGGAGGCTGAGGTAGATGGATCACTTGAGCCCAAGAGTCTTAAGACCAGCCTGGGCAACATAGTGAAATCCTGTCTCTACAAAACATACAAAACTTAGCCAGGGGTGTTGGAACATGCCTGTATTCCCAGCTACTCAGGGGGCACTCAGGCAGGAGGATAACTCGAACCCAGGAAGTCAAGGCCGTAGTGAGCCATGATCATGTCACTGCACTCCAACCTAGGTGACAGAGCAAAACCCTGTCTCAAAAACAAAGCAAAAAGCTTAGGGATACAGCCTGATTGAAACATATGACACTCATAAGTTATACATCAGAGAGCCATTTTAAAGCACTAATGAAAATGACTGTTAAGTCCCTATAGAAAAGTCTATTAAAATATATGTATGTGTGTATATATATTTTTTACACACACACAGATATACATATAATTTCCTACATCATACTTACCCCTTAGAATAGCAGTCCTCAACCTTTTTGGCACCAGAAACTGGTTTCGTGGAAGACAATTTTTCCACAGACCAAAGTGGGGTGGGGGATGGGAGGTATGATTTTAGGATGAAACTGTTCTGACTCAGAACATTTAGACATTAGACTAAGACATTAGACATTAGAGTCTCATAAGGAGCACACAACCTAGATCCCTCATATGCACAGTTCACAGTAAGGTTCGCATCTCTATGAGAATCTAATGCTGCAGCTGATCTGACCAGAGGCAGAGCTCATGCGGTAATATTCCCTCACTTGGCACTCCTGCCCTGCTGTGTGGCCCAGTTCCTAACAGGGAAACTGGGTTGGGAACCCCTGCCTTAGAAGACAGAACACAAAATACAATTTATGCCAAGATCCAAAAAATTGTCAAGTCAGAAAGTTAAGAATATCATACTTTTCATACCAATAACCATATCCTGTACAATTACTCATAGACAGATGGGGTGTATGAGGGGTCAAATCCCACTTCTGACACCAGATTGTGTCAACCTAAAAATAGACATTAGAGAAATTTGTCTCCAAATATAATGAGTTTGTTTGGGAATGACAAATGAAGATTATGACATGGAATGGTAAGCCACCAGTGCATCTGGTGAAAGAAGGGTAAGGGAAGCTTCTATTAGCCAAAACTGATTCAAGTAAACTACTTAGAAACAGAGTTCACTGGTTCCAGAGGCTTAAAGTCAGTGTTATCATCATTTCATTGGTGAAGATGCTATTACTGGTCAAGGGTTCATTGAAGAGCATCTTCTCTGAATTGCTATAGTTCTAAAAGATGTCTAGTGATAAATCTTGCCAAAACTAGTGACAAACCTTGCCAAAGCAGGAGATACATGAAGGACATGAAGGGGTTTCTTGTGGGATTTCTAGAAAGTCCTTGGAAATAGTTTTTATCTCAGATATATAAGCAAGAGCCTCCTCTCCTTTGTGCCTTCCTGTACCAATTTTGCCAGGGTCTGACAAAATTGATTTCATCCCCATATCTGTAACTTTCACAGGGGAAAGAAGGGGTAAGATAGTTAAATTAAACAGAGTCCCTCAAAGATCCCCCTTCCTTTTTTCCCCTTAATTTCAAAGAGCCAAGTTACTTTACATGTTGGGTACTGTGCTGGAGCAAGGAGGCAAAACCCAGGAAGTAGAATCAGAGAGACAAGAGTTACTAACCCAGGACAGAAATCAGAAACCAAAATGTAATAATCTGCTAGAGAATTAGACCATAAGGAATATCTGTTATTTTGCTTATTATCTGTAAGAAATAAAATTATAGCACAGTGATGAAAGCACAGTGATGAGAAACCCTAAAATGTTTTTAGTAAGTGAAAAACGATAAATGAAAATTGACAATAGAGAATCAATCACAACTAAAGTATAGAAAGATGCTAATATTTATTTTACAAGCTTCATCAATATATACTAGTAAATATAATAATAATCAAAAGGGGTTTCATAGATTCCTTTCTGAACTCAATTCTGCTTACTATTTCCAAAATATCTTAAATTCTTCAACAAAACATTCTATTATCAAGGAGGCTTTGCAGCAATGTTTACCCTTAGTATAAGGTATTACTAATCCTTCTTAATGATGTTCTATGTCACTTTTTAAAAACTCATTAGGATGGCAAACAAAACAGGCTTTTGTTACATTAAACTCAGTGTTTACGGAAAATACATACTCATTCATTCAAAAAATAAGCATTTTTTTTTTTGGAAAGTCTAGAGATACAGAAATCAAAAACAAAATGCTGGGGAAAGGAAGGATATGATAGTTGTTGAGGGTTAGATAACTACTATAAATCTGTTTAAATCTGTACCTTTAGCAGTAATATTTATAGAAAATAAGATCCAAAGGCCCTCAAAATATCTAGGGTTACTCTTTAAACAAAGAGAGGAAGGAATCTGAAAACAGGTGACTCCAACATCAATTCTTTCCATCAGCTCTAGGTTTTGTGGTGAATGCTTCAGTTGCCTAATTTTACAAGGAAATGCTATCGCCCACACACATATAATACTACAATGCTACTACCTACCCTGAAATTGTATATTCTACTATTTACTTAAAACACAGTAGACTTTAAGACTATTCTGTTCAACCCATAACAATTCAAATCTATAATCAAGTTTTAGTAAACTTGATTTATCAATTTTACTAAAAGTGGACTCCATTTATCAAACATTTATCAATGTGACAGCAAAATCTGCAATCAAAACAAGGCCTACAAGGAAAATGCAATTTTTAGCATACTTTCAGCTAATCTATATTCATAAACTACACTACTATGATAGCTCATGAAGTATAAAGAATTAAAAACAATTATATCTTAAAATACAAACAAAATTGGCCAGGCACACACCTGTAATCCCAGCAGTTTGGGAGTCCAAGGTAGGCAGATCACAAGGTCAAGAGATCGAGACCATCCTGGCCAACATGGTAAAACCCCATCTCTACTAAAAATACAAAATATTAGCTGGGCATGGTGGCGCACGCCTATAGTCCCAGCTACTTGGGAGGCTGAGGCAGGAGAATCGCTTGAATTGAGGCGGTGAAGCTTGTGGTGAGCCAAGATTGTGCCACTGCACTCCAGCCTGGGTGACAGAGTGAAACTCCATCAAAACAAACAAAACAAAACAAAACAAAACAAAAAAATGAACACACACACAAACACACACACACACAAATAGAATCTAAAAATATTCTCTTTTTTTGAGACAAGGTCTTCCTTTGCTGCCCAGGCTGGTGTGCAAGTAGTGCAATCATGGCTCACTGCAGCTTCAATCTCCTGGGTCCAAGCAATCCTCCCAAGTCAGCAGCCCAAGTAGCTACACAACAGGAGCAAACCACCATGCCTGGTTAATTCTGTTCATTTTTTATAGAGATGAGATACTGTTATGTTGTCCAGGCTGGTCACTAACTCCTGGGCTCAAGAGATCTTCATGCCTCAACCTCCCAAAGTGCTGGGACTACAGGTGTGAGCCACTGTGCTCGGCCTAGAATCTAAAAATATTCCAGCAAAATATATAAAAAATAAATAAAATAAAAATTTTATGAGACCTGAAAAATGAATATGGAGAAGCCAAAAAAAATGCTCTCCAATAACTTTTAACAGTTATTTTTACACATTTGTTCTAAATATTCAAAAAACTAAATTTAAAAACTATCTGACTGATGTTAATCAAAAATATATTTGTTTGAAAACAAATCACATTTTAAACAGCAACTATGTTGGAAGTTTAATATATTCAAACATTTGATTATATGATTAATGTCTAAAGCTCTATGAGGTACCAAATCAGAGCTATTTTTACTTATTATTGTAGCCTCAGCATCCAACACAGTTAGCATACTGACAGATAATCAAAAGTGTTTGTGAAATGAATAATTATATACATACTTATACAGAATGTGAATACTTATCAGCCTATTTATTTATTTTAGTGCCATAACTCCAATCTCTCTTTACTTAAAAGCTCATTGATTGCTTCTGCATTAAATGTGAACCTTCTAACACTATAATTTTCCCTATGAAATAAGTATAATATTACTTATAAATTATACAAATCCTGTGAAAATGCAGATTGACATATTACGTAGTTTGGATTCATCTTTATGCATGCACCAATGCAATTTGTTATTAAATTTACAAATGCTGTGGTGTATAAATTGGATACTCCTTCCGAAATAAGTCTTGCAGTGTTTTAATATCAATGTGACAGCAAAATCTGCAATCAAAACAAGGCCTACAAGGAAAATGCAACCTTTTTAACAATATATAGCTGAATAACAAGATGTCACAAAAATAGGGCTGCCACAATTACCAAAGAAAGATAATTAAAAGGACATGTGCTATGTGCTGTGTTTCACCCGGTACCCACATCTTGGTTTCTAATAGTATTCTTCACTGAAAAGAATTAAGGCTCTCCAAAGCAATAGATGATTCCAGGGCTGCAGAAGGGAAGCTACAAGATGAGCCTTGAGCCTCTTGCCATGTCAGAAAGTCAGAAAGTACTCAAGAAAATGAAAGGATAAGTAAAAAAAAAAATAAGAACAAGCTTGAAAGGCTTCCCACTGGCCTAATCTGGAAGAATTTGAGCATTAAAGTAATTATGACCACCACTGAATTATTAACCATTGAAAATAAGAAAAATTCATGAATCCATACCAATAATGGATGGATAAATACATGGGGAATGCAGAAGTGTATGAAGTTAAGGCATAATGTCAACTGATAACGGTGGAAGGAGACGTGATATGGGAAAATAATCATTTTAAAACCATCACTGTAGAGATTAATATAGGGAAGAATTAAGTGGACTCCATATTTCATTCAGATTTCATCAGTTTTTCTCTCACGCTTTTTTTTTTTTTTTTGGTCCCAAGATCCTATTATACTTACTCTTGATGTCTCGTTAGGCTTCTCTGGATTTTAACAGTTTTTAAGACTTTTCTTGGTTTTGATGACCTTTGACAGCTTTAAAGAGTACTGACCAGGGCATTTGTAGAATTCCCCTCAATTTGGATTTGTCTGATGTTCTCATGGTTAGAATGGGGTTATGGGTTTCAGGAAAGAAGTCCACAGAGGTATCATGCCATCTGCATCATATCATATCATATCATAGCTACATGCTATCAATGTGCTTTGTCACTGATATTAGCCTTAATTACCTGGTTGAAGTAGCATTTCACAGGAGTTTACACTGTATAGTTATTTTAGTTATTTCCTGCTGCTCTGTTTCATATTTGTACTCTTTGTTTTTTGTTTGTTGGTTTGTTTTGAGACAGTCTCACTCTGTCGCCCAGGCTGGAGTGTAGTGGTGCAATCTTGGCTCACTGCAACCTCCACCTCCCAGGTTCAAGTGATTCTCCTGTCTCAGCCTCCTGAGTAGCTGGAATTACAGGCATGTACTACCATGCTCAGCTAATTTTTGTTATTTTTAGTAGAGATGGGGTTTTGCCACATTGCCCAGGCTGGTCTCAAACTCCTAACCTCAAATGATCCACCTGCCTTGGCCTCCCAAAGTGCTAGAATTATAGGCATGAGCCACAGTGCCCGGCCACATATTATACTCTTTGGAAGCAAGTCACAAAGCAGAGTCCACACTTAGCTGGTGGGGAGTAATGGTCCATTTATTTTGGGGGGAGTATCTATTTAAATTATTTAGACTCCTTCTGTAAGGCAGATTTATCTTTTCTCTCCCCTATTAATTTATTTATTTCAGTATGGACTCATATTTACTTCATACTTTAGGTTATAAACCAAAACTAAGTTATTTATTTGTTGTTCAAATTATTCTGACTTTGACTATTGAGAGCTCTTTCATTGCGCTCTTGTGTCCCTTTGACCTAACCCCATTATTCTATTCTTTGAACATTTATATATGTTCTGGCACTATAATATGCTCCAGGCTCATCTTGTGTAGTGTTTGCCTCAGCAACAGAATAAATCATTTCTCTAGGGAGTCCTGGGTTCCTTTTATTGGAGCATGGTAATAGAAACTAAGACCTGGGCATTGAGTATTCTCACTGCTACTGGAATAACATTGCTTCTAGACACCCTGGCGAACAAAGCTGATAAATGTATGTATATATACTAATCCATGTATACACACCTATCTATTCTTTGTATTTCTATGTATCCATTTGCATCTACATTAAGCTAAATATGATTCAAGACTCCGACTCTAATCTAGTACCACATGAAATCATACTAGCCTTCAGGGAGAGAATTTTGATAAAAAGCAGGATATTTGCATGGTATCATTACAGACTGCATAATAATTACAAAGGAAAAAAATAATATATAGACTAGCAATATCAGACAACATATTGACTGGCTGATAAAAATGTCACCATTTAAGGGCAGGTGGACATCCTATGCCTCTGTAGGTGAAACTCTCAGACAGACATATCACTTACATAGTAAAGCAACTAGATGTATAACCTGAATCTAATCATAAGGAAACATCACACAAATCCAAATGAAGATTACTCTCTTAAAAAAAGGAGAGAACTACATTCTTCAAAATTGGCAATGTCAAGAAAGACAAAGGTAGCCTGAAAAATTGTTTCAGATTTAAGCAGACTAAAGAAATACCTAATTCTAAACTTGATTATCTACTAGAAGTTAAAAATATTGGCCGGGCATGGTGGCTCATGTCTGTAATTCCAGCACGTTGGGAGGTCAAGGCGGGAGGATCATGAAGTTAAGAGATTGAGACCATCCTGGCCAACATGGTGAAACCCCGTCTCTACTAAAAATACAAAAATTAGCTGGGTGTGGTGGTGAATGCCGGTAGTCCCAGTTACTCAGGAGGCTGAGGCAGGAGAATTGCTTGAACCCAGGAGGTAGAGGTTGCAGTGCGACTCCATCTCAAAAAAAAACAAACAAACATATATATATATATATATATATATATATATATATATATATATATATATATATATATAAATGAGGGACATTATTTTGTCCATTGATGAAACTGAAGTATGGATGGCAGATTAAAGTATTATCTCAAAGCAAATTTCATAAATTTGATTACTATTATAGTTATATAAATAAGATAACATTCTTATTCTTAGGAAATACACACTGAAGTATTCAGGGGAAAAGGAGTATAATGGGTACAAATGGTTCAGAAAAAGTGGTGTGTGTATTATATACACTTGTATGTATGTGTGAGTGTACTTATTAATAACATATACATTATGTATGTATAGAGACAATGTCAGAGAGAGCAAAAATGATAAATGAGGCTATGATTCTATAGCCTCATTTATATATATTTATATATCATTTATATATTATTATATTAAATGATAATAAATAACATATTAATGGTAGGTAAATCCATTTTTAAAAAACATGTGATCTTTGTTTCATATATAATAAATGTCATAAGTATGTAATGAGACTGAGCCAACATTAGTGAAAGATGAGCTTTAAAATGTTTTCCAGAAGCAGTTATTCTATCCTGTGATGTCCTCTGTGACCAAAAACTAAATGAAGGATATCTTTGGAAGAAGGTAAAGCTAAATGGACAATTTGGAAACTGACCTCTAATTATACTTTGATTAGTACCACTGGCGAATATGCATTCACAGGGTACAGACAAATACAAATTTGGCCTCTTCTTTAAAGGGTTTCCGTAGTTCAATCATTTTGAACTCCAAATTGATACTCAGTAGAACAGCATATAGGTTCATATTTATAATTCAAATCATTGGCAATTAAAAGGATTACCATCGCCGGGCGCGGTGGCTCACGCCTGTAATCCCAGCACTTTGGGAGGCTGAGACGGGCGGGTCACGAGGTCAGGAGAGTTCAAGACCAGCCTGATCAACATGGAGAAACCCCGTCTCTA
>NW_012101321.1:2646864-2695457 GCF_000951045.1 Mandrillus leucophaeus | reverse complement strand
CTACTAAAAAGTACAAAAAACTAGCCGGGCGAGGTGGCGGGCGCCTGTAGTCCCAGCTACTCGGGAGGCTGAGGCAGGAGAATGGCGTAAACCTGGTAGGGGGAGCTTGCAGTGAGCTGAGATCCGGCCACTGCACTCCAGCCTGGGCGACAGATTATTATTGGCCCGGCGCGGTGGCTCATGCCTGTAATCCCACCACTTTGGGAGGCCGAGGTGGGCGGATCACCTGAACTTGGGAGTTCAAGACCAGCCTGATCAACATGGAGAAACCCCGTCTCTATTAAAAATACAAAATTAACCAGGCATGGTGGCACATGCCTGTAATTCCAGCCACTCGGGAGGCTGAGGCAGGAGAATCGCTTGAACCCAGGAGGTGGAAGTTGTGGCGAGCCGCAACCACGCCATTACACTTCATTCTCAGTGTCAAGAAAGAAACTATATAAAAAAAAAAAAAAAAAAAGAGAAAAAAACGGTTACTATCAGTAAATGCTAACTGAAACTACAGTAACAATTTATAAACAGTAATTTAATTTTCTACTAAAATTTACCAAAATATAATTCTTTCTGAGAACATTACTGTCATAAGTTTTATTATATGCTTATAAATATTATAAACCTACAAATTATATTAATATGATAAATACTAATTTAAATCTGTTCTTAATATGACAAAACTGTGTTATTCTAAAATCCATGAAGATGAGCTATTCCAAATGAGAATTTTTCTAAATAACTTAAGGGCTAGTAACACTGTATTCCTTCTAAACCACAATGGTATAGTGTGGTAGGCAGAATGATGCTCCCTCCCAAAGAAGTCCACATTCTATTCCCTGGAATTCATGAATATGTTATTAATACCTTAAAAGGCAAAGAGGAATTACAGTTGCAAATGGAATTACGGTTGCTAATCAGCTAACATTAAAACAGGGAGATTAACCTGGATTATCTGGGTGAGTCCAGTGTAATTACAAGAGTCCCTTAAAGTACAAGACGGTGGCAGAAGATTAGGTCAGAGTGATGCAATATAAGCACTCAATCTGTCCTTACTGACTTTTCAAAAGAAAGGAAGGAAGCAACAAGCCAAGGACCATGGAAGACATCTAGAAGCTGGAAAAGGTAAGGAAACAAATTCTTCCCTAGACGCAGGAGAAGAGAATGCAGTCCTGCCAACACCTTGATTTTACTTCTGTGAGACCTGCATAAAGCCACTACTTTTGTGGAAATTTGTTACAGCAGCAACAGAAAATTAACATATATTCTCATTTCTTTTCTCTTGCAAAAAAGTGTAATATACATAATTTGATCTTAAAACTTCCTGTAGCAAATCATTGTAGGAATCAATTCCTATACTGAGCAACACCCTACCAATCCCTACCTCCAAGCATACACAGATTCCCACATCCATGCTTTAGAATATAATATAGTTTTCATGTAATCTTTTGACAACAGAGACGTTCTATTTATTATCTATTACAACCCTTCATCTACTGTGAATGGCTCTGCTCTCTCTACCCTCAGCATCACTCACCATCCCTAGATGTCCACTATTTTCTTTCCCCCTTAGTCTCTCCTTCAATTATTTTCTGTTATATTTGCTCACACAGTATCTCCTGAGTTTCTCGGCTCTAACAGAAAGACTCTCCTTAAATGCACAAGGCTATTCAATGCCTTTTCTCCTTGTCTATAAATCTACCAATCAGCATATATTTTGTGCACCTCAGCTCTCTCCATTGTTGCTGAGTATTCACTGGTTGTTTTCCAGGAATATTTCACTCCCTATTTGCAATAAGCATTAAATTTTTCTTTAGAAGGATATACATATATATATCTATATATATATACACACACACACACAGACACACATATATATATATTTTTAGCCTATCTGCAAAATTTAATGGGACAGCAGCAGAGATAATGATAGCATAGTTACACATATACTCTCATTGCTATGGGCAACTATGATAATGGCAATGTAAGTACATATTCATTTTCTCTCTACATATGCAATCTCCCACACCCTGCCATGTATGTATGTTCTCAGTAAATGTTTAGAGGACAGAGGAGAAAGTAAGCTCTTAATCTCCTGGTGTGCAAATTACAGGAAGAAGAGAGAACTAAGCAAACAAATTTAAGTTCCATATAGTAACAGAAGAAATAATAAATATTTAATCTATAATATATTTTCTAAAAATTTATCTGCATTCAAGACATTAAAGGCCTTCAAATATTAAACTAGTAGAAACATTAGACTGAGTGTTATTAGATGACAAAATTATGTCTTACTCATTTTTGTTTCTCTGATGCCCACAATTAAGTTTGTTTTGAAATAATCTTTTTTTTTTTTCTTAATAGGGGTCTTGCTCTGTCGCCCAGGCTAGAATGCAGTGGTATGATCATAGCTCACTGCAGCCTTGAACTCCTGGGCTCCAGCAATCCTCTTATCCCAGCCTCTCAAGTAGCTGGGACTACAGGCACACACTACCACGCCCAGCTAATTTTTTAAATATTTTGTAGAAAGGGGGTCTCACCGTGTTACCCAGACTGGGTTACTCAGGACTCAAGTGATTACACCAACTCAGCCTTCAAAAGTGCTGGGACTACAGAAATAAGCCACCACACCTGGCTGAAAGAATCTTTTTTTTTAATCTTATGACAAATTTACATATGAGCCTAGGTACACAGACCCTTGCAATCTAACAATAAGACTTAGTAGTATTAGCATCACATAATCACAAGGCTGAAATATTATAGTGTTAGACTCTCTTTAAAATATATGTTTTTATGCAAATCAATAAAGGTAATCCATCACATAAAAAGAACTAATGACAAAAACTACATGATTATCTCAATAGATGAAGAAAAGGCCTTCGATAAAATTCAAACATCCCTTCATGTTGAGAACTCTCAATAAACTAAGTATTGATGGAACATATCTCAAAATAATAAGAGCTATTCATGACAAACCCATAGCCAATATCATACTGAATGGACAAAAGATGGAAGCATTCCCTTTGAAAACCAGCACAAGACAAGGATGCCCTCTCTCACCACTTCTATTCAACGTAGTATTCCAAGTTCTGGCCAGGGCAATCAGGCAAGAGAAAGAAATAAAGGGTATTCAAATAGGAAGAGAGAAAGTCAAATTTGTTTGCAGATGACATGATTGTATATTTAGAAAACCCCATCATATCACCCAAAAACTCCTTAAGCTCAGGATGCAAAATCAATGTGCAAAAACACAGGCATTCCTATACACCAATAACAGACAAACAGAGAGCCAAATCATGAATGAACTCCCATTCACAATTGCTTCAAAGAGAATAAAATACATAGGAATCCAACTTACAAGGGATGTGAAGGACCTCCTCAAGGAGAACTACAAACCACTGCTCAGTGAAATAAAGGAAGACACAAACAAATGGAAGAACATTCCATGCTCATGGATAGGAAGAATCAATATCGTGAAAACGGCCATACTGCCCAAGGTAGTTTATACATTCAATGTCATCCCCATCAAGCTACCAATGACTTTCTTCACAGAATTAGAAAAAACTACTTTAAAGTTCGTATGGAACCAAAAAAGAGCCCGCATTGCCAAGACAATCCTAAGCAAAAAGAACAAAGCTGGAGGCATCACGCTACCTGACTTCAAACTATACTACAAGGCTACAGTAACCAAAACAGCATGGGACTGGTACCAAAACAGAGATCTAGACCAACGGAACAGAACAGAGCCCTCAGAAATAATACCACACATCTACAACCATCTGATCTTTGACAAACCTGACAAAAACAAGAAATGGGGAAAGGATTCCCTATTTAATAAATGGTGCTGGGAAAACTGGCTAGCCATATGTAGAAAGCTGAAACTGGATTCCTTCCTTATACCTTATACAAAAATTAATTCCAGATGGATTAGAGACTTAAATGTTAGACCTAAAACCATAAAACCCTAGAAGAAAACCTAGGCAATACCATTCAGGACATAGGCATGGGCAAGGACTTCATGTCTAAAACACCAAAAGCAATGGCAACAGAAGTCAAAATTGACAAATGGGATCTAATTAAATTAAAGAGCTTCTGCACAGCAAAAGAAACTACCATCAGAGTGAATGGGCAACCTACAGAATGGGAGAAAAATTTTGCAATCTATCAATCTAATAAAGGGCTAATATCCAAAATCTACGAAGAACTTAAATTCACAAGAAAAAGCCAACCCATCAAAAAGTGGGCAAAGGATATGAACAGACACTTTTCAAAAGAAGACATTTATGTGTCCAACAAACATATGAAAAGAAGTTCATCACTGATCACTAGAGAAATGCAAATCAAAATCACAATGAGATACCATCTCACGCAGTCAGAATGGTGATTATCAATAAGTCAGGAAACAATAGATGCTGGCGAGGCTGTGGAGAAAAAGGAATGCTTTTACATCGTTGGTGCGAATGTAAATTAGTTCGATTGTGGAAGACAGTATGGTGATTCCTCCAGGATCTAGAACTAGATATACCATTTGACCCAGCAATCCTGTTACTGGATAAATCCTTCTACTATAAAGACACATGCACACGTATGTTTACTGTGGCTATTTACAATAGCAAAGACATGGAACCAACCCAAATGCCCATCAATGACAGACTAGATGAAGAAAATGCGGTACATATACACCATGGAATAATATGCATCCCCAAAAAAGAATGAGCTCACGTCCTTTGCCAGGACACGGATGAAACTGGAAGCCATCATCCTCAGCAAACTAACACAGGAACAGAAAACCCACACCATATGTTCTCACTCATAAGTGGGAATTGAACTATGAGAACACACGGACACAGGGAAGGGAACAACACACACTGGGGCCTGTTGGGCCATGAAGGGGAAGAGGAGGAAGAGCATGAGGACAAATACCTAATGCATGTGGGGCTTAAAACCTAGGTGATGGGTTGATGGGTGCCGCAAACCATCATGGCACATGTAAACCTATTTAACAAACCTGCACGTTCTGCACATGTATCCTAGAACTTAAAATAAAATAAAAAATGTAAAAAAAAAATAAAATGTTTTATATCAATCATATATAACATCGTAGAATAGATTTTGCACATATAATTAATATGCATTATATATATAGATTTAATATGACAACTCTCCTGGCAATTTCAGCTGACAATTTCCATGGCAAAGTACAAGCTGCACACAATGGAATCCTGACTTACTTAACACATAAAATACTTAATAAAAATGTGGAAAAGCTATACCACCTAAGAGTTATTCTAAATTATTTTATAGTGTGTAATACATTTATATGTATGTATATTTAAATTTACGGAATAAAGACACCAAATTAAGAAAATTAAAACCCTAAAAAGCTAACTACTATTCATATACTTTAATTTAGCTCTTTTCACTTTTTGCTCATTCATTTCAAGTCTTTCTTCATTAATAGAAGTTTAACATATGTAAAATCATAGCATAAAGGCCAGGCACAGTGGCTCACACCTGTAATCCAAGCATTTTGGGAAGCCAAGATAAGAGGATCACTTGAACCCAAGAGTTCAAGACCAGCCTGGGGAACACACAGCAAGATCCCGTCTCTACAAAAAAATTAAAAATGTAGTCAGGCATGGTGGTTCACGCCTGTAGTTCTAGCAACTTGAGAGGCTGAAGCAGAAAGATTGCTTCAACCCTGGAGTTTGAGGTTACTGTAGCTTGTCACCGGGCTCCAGGCTGTGAGACAGAGTAAGACCGTGTCTCTAAAAAAAAATAAATAAAAGTTTAAAAATCATGGCATGGAAATAACTTTGTGCTTTCATCTTTCGAAATACTTTAAATATAACTAATTTTATAACTACATAAATCTACCATTTCAATTCTCCTTTAAGAAATCTACAAAGAAAAACTCCATGACACTTTCATGAGCTCTGAAGATGAAACTATATCTGGATTGTATCTGAAAGAATCAAGGATATAAGATAATTCATGAATGAATAAAATAGGATTTAATAAAGTAAAATATAAAATAAAGACCAATTTCAAAATAACATCTTGGTTTAGGACTGTAGTAGATTTTCTTCTAATTATAGATTTCTAATTAAATTATTTAGGAAAAGCTATACTTTAATTTTAATTTTAAAAGTTAAAAGAAGATCAAATAACTGACACTAACTTCACATTAAAATGTATTTCACTAATACAAATACTAATAATGACCACCACAAAAATTTTAAATATTAATTGACCTTCATCTGTATATTTTGACTGCATTTAGTTATGTGAATACTCACAATCAAAATATACAGATACAACTTTTAAAAATACACAGAAAGTACTTCGGCACTTATGAAATAGAATGCCATCATCTTCCATATAAAAGCTGAAATCAAATGAGAAATTGAAATTGATATCAGTTTATTTCTGAGAGCTTAATATATTTGGTAAACTCCTTCCTCTTTGATAACACAGTGGTTTCAGTTTTATATAAAGACTCATTATATGACACAATATTTCCTAAATATAAAATATGCAGCATTTTATGAAGTCCATTTCCATCTTTTATGAACAGCATGGATATAACTACCAATCACTTTAAAACCAAATTTAAGTTTCAAGTATTTTTCATGTGATTTGCTACAAATTATTTTGGAAATTTCCTGACTATATAACATTGTTTAGACTGTAATCATTTTCTTAAAATTTACCTAAAATGATAACAAGTGCTACTTGGCCCTCCATGTATTTAAAAAACAAAAACAAAAAACATGAGCCAGAGATTTCCAGATCTCTATATATTATTTGATCATGTCACAACATTTCAGAGTAGGATAACAAGATGCTTCTATGAAAATTAATCAGAAAAAGGAAAGCTTTGGGGCTTCTTGTGAAAACAAGAAAAAGTGTAAAGAAAAAGGTAGGTGATACAACAGATACTATTTAAGTTGTGGGAAGGCAAAACTTACTTAAGAAACTGTCATAGACAATTGCAGAAAGGGCATTAATAAAAGGAGAATGGCATTGACAAGATATCAGAAAAAATTTGATGGTTTTAAAATAAACTGCCAACATCTCCACAAATTACGCTTTACTGCTTCTGAGCTCTAGCAAGGTTTCTATATAGATAGGGATAATAATAGAATATAAGTCATTATAGATTTGTTGAGAGGATTATGACAATTAAAGTGCTCAGCATAGTGGTTGGCACAGAATAAGAGTTCAATAAAGTGGTGTGTTATTCTTATCATCTCATTGCAATTGACTTTTGAAAGACTTTCACATTACCTCCAGAAATATCATATTGTAAATTTGACCTTGCTGATAGAAATCTGTTGGAAAAAGAAGGGCCTCAAATTAGTCACTCTAGAGGCATTTATTTAGCATGTACTATCTAACTAGGCATGTGGTGCTACCAAGTAAATAACTTGATATATGCCTTCCAATAACTTTTCACAGGGTAGGTTAACAAAGGGAGAGGAATACATGGATAATAAGAGGAAAGAACAAAAACAATGATACATTAAAGTGTTTAAGATCAATGGTAACTGAAGCATCTGTTCAAAGAGAGTTCTTGCCTGGGCACTGTGGCTCATGCCTGTAATCCCAGCACTTTGGAAGGCTGAGGCAGGAGGACTGCTTGAGTCCAGGATTTCAAGACCAATCTAGCCAACACAGTGAGACACCGTCTCCACAATAAATAAATAAATAATAATATTAAATTTAAAAAATAAAATCAAAGAGAGCTCTCTGTGTGGCATCCAGCAACAGAGGTAAGAAAGCTAGCCTGGAAAGACAAAGACTTCAGATTGGGGTCCAATGGGAAACAAAGTTGATTAGGAAGGATTTTAAAGCACTACGGCATAATGACAGGGTGTTTTATTCTATTCCTCTAAGTAAAAACCTGCCAAGGGAACTAGAATATAAGCATGTATTTAATAAAATCATTTAATTATTAAACCACTGAAAAATTTCCCTTCTTTCTTTTATTCCTTCTTTCCATAAATATTTATTGAATCTCCACTGGCTAGCAGGCAGCATGTAAGTGGTGGTAATAAGAAAACATTAAGATGAGGACTATACCTGGTTTGAAGAGAAAAACTTTAGTGTAAATAATCCCAAAGAAAACTATCCAAGATTATTTTATCAGCATTGCACCTGCACTTTATTTTCTTTTAAGTAGGTAGACTGTTTTCTTATTACAACTTAAAGATTTTAGAGTTTCAAGATTGTATCAAATTAATACATTTATTACATTTTAGATACATATTCATATCAAAAGCATTCTAAAACTCCATCCTCAAAGCTCTACTCACTTAAACTAGTATTCTGGACCTGCACATGAGTATTCGGTTTTGAAATGCCCTACAATTTTATCAGATACCAGAAAACAACAATGAAAAATTAAACCTGGTTGAAAAAAGGGAAAGCTAGGATAATTTAGAAGTAGATTTGGGTCAGAAGACTATAACTAGCTTCTACCAGGCAAACCAAGATTTATAAAAGCATGTAACCTTGGGCGAGGGTCCCATGCCTCAGTTTATCAGCAAAATGGTGATAATACCTACCTCAAGGGGTTGTTGTAAAAATTTATGAGTTAATACAGGTAAAACACTTAAAACATTGTTTGGCACATAGTAATGTGTGCTATTCATATGTGCTATTATCATTGTAGATGCATCTTTCCAACATCTGGTTGGTGAAAAACATACACAGACAAATGTAAATAGCTCGAAAGAGCCTTCAGAAGTAACACAATAGAAGAACAAGCAGGTAATCGCAGAATTGTGTTAGTGACCTAAGCGTGTTTAAGAAACAAGAGGTAAAGCAGAGGTCACAATGTGTGTTTAACTTTAAATAAATATATGAAACAAGGAAAATTATATTCTAGATTTTAAAACATTTAAATAACTTTCTATTGCTTTACATTGTCCAAACAAAAGCTGTATTAATAATAAAGAGTATACTTCCGAATCTGGAGTTCCATCAATGATTTGTTCAGCTTGCATAAGTCACAACTGATTGGACACAGTCCCTGTGGGCTTGCCATTTCATCCAGACTGGACGGTTCATTAGTCATAATTACTATAACTGTACAGCAGAGACTGCAGTTTTATCTCATCATACATCTTTGATCAAGCTGCTTCAATTCTGCTTCATCAGCATATGAAGTTACATTATTGGAGCTTTTTATTTTCCAATCGGTAATTAACATAGATTATGCTTTTTATCAAAACATGTATTTGGTCTTCACATTTAATAGTGAGGGCCCAGATCTGACCACCATTTGACCTCTGAAATTTCTACCACCTAAATACCATGAATCATAAACTGAAATCCAGAATACCACAGAGAAAATTAAACAAAGAAAAGAACTGACCTGTGTTAAAAAGTATAAGATGATTGCACTTATCTAAATTGAGACTAACCATATTTGCTGCAGCTTCTCATTAAACATTAAATCGCACACCAGAAGAACACATCATACATATTTATTGTTTTGCACTGTCACTTTCAAAAGACTCATACCACAATTAGTGTTTCTCTCAAACTATAAGCTACATAAAGAAATTTCCCATGAAGCTTGAAGACAAAGTAATGTAAAAGATGGTTCAAGAAGGTTAAAGAACAGATGGATAATAGATTTCACTGAACACTAAAGCATAACACACTCACTTCAGAAAAGAAAATGTTGCCAAAACATAGTTCAAATATAAAATACTGAATGAAATTGATGTGTCAGGAATTTTTTTTCCTCCCAAGTTCTTTTGGAGAACAATAGGGGACTAAAAGGCCTGTCTCACTATTTTTGCATCTCACTATTTTCATGTGTAAAGTGTCCCCACTGTAGGCTGCATGAACAATCATAATCGACAGTTACATGCAGGCACTGAGGCTGCAAAAATCCCAGAGTAATTAGTGTTGTCTGAATCCAATGACATCTGTGTTCTCATGGTTCTCGAGACATGTCAGGCCAATAAGATGTATATGAAAAAATATGACAAGCATTGCAAATGCCCTTCTGAAAGGTCTTACACTTTAGGGGAAAGCTGAAGAAATAACACGTCATCTTCTTTTTGTAAGCAAAATATTTAAGATTAAAAGGTCTAGAAAGATCTTTTGACTCATTCATTCTCTTTTTGTAACTATAAAGCATTTGTTCAGAATACATCAATAGGGTATGAAAAAATCTGTTGTAAGTTGGCTTCCTTTTAAAACTTTCTCAGCACACGTGATTGATTCTGTGCAGTGCAATATAGGTGCCCACTCGTGTAAGTGACAAAACAGACGGCATATCTTATTAACATGCCTTGGTTTCTTTACCTTTTAATTAAAAAATATTACCTCTTAGTCCTGGACATAAAATAGTTCAAAATTTGTGGTTAAATGCCTTAGAATTATGTTTGTATTTTTCTAACAATACAGATTGTCAAATTGACTGTATTAAAAAGTCTTTGTTTTAAGATACCTAATGTTTTTGCTTACTGATGCCTATTGCCGAGCCTCTCCCTCTATATGCTGTAGCAGTATGTTTCAGCATGCACTTGCTCCAAGAAAGACATTAGTCATCATTAACAGAAGCACTGACACCAAATCTAAGTGCCTCTCCACAATGACCAAGTGGCAATCATCTTTCTCTTACACTGTCACTGCTGATTAGGATTTTCTTTCATGAAAATTTAATTTGTACCCCTTTCTGCAGCTTCTTTTTTTTTTTTTTCATTCCTGAAAAAGCAACGTTTTCAGGAGAGATTACAGATAAAAGCAAAGAAGCTCTACCTATAATATAGCTAATGATATAGAGATTGCAAGATTCTCAAGTAAATCTTTTCTCTAATCCAACAGAAAAACACAGATTAAATCAATGATTAATAAACAGAAGAAAAACAATGATTCTAAAAGGAATATTGCTTTATTGCTTTAAGAATCTATAAGCCTCAAAAGGTAACTAATTCAAGGAACCCAAATAAAACTTCCCTACATATTAACATAATCCCAAAGCTTCTTTAAAACTAAGACAACACTTTGATAGTCACCGTCTTTCACGAGGTTTCAAATTTTTATTCTCCATTTTGTAAACAAGACAGGGGCATTCACACAGACACATCACTGTAAACTGAAGAAAATACTTAAGCAGTCATACCTTTAGTATGCATTAACCTACTGGGGTTTTTTTGGTTTTTTTTTTAGAAATTTTCAGTTGTACTGGACAAATGAAAATGATTCATGTGGCCAAGCAGGGTACTCTACAGCTAGATGATACTACAGACAAACTCTGGTTCTGTACAATATCACAATGTTAAACAAGATATCATAGCAATAAGTTATTTAAGGAAGTTTTTAAAAACATTTACTTTTCTGTTTTATTTCAATCTGTTTAAAGTTTTTTTTTTTTTCTTTTTTCTTTTTTTTTAATGTAAGCATGTGATAGTTTGCAAGGGTCCTGGTACAACCCAAACTCCCACTTCTAGTTATAAATATTTTCATCTCTTCGTATTACTTAGATATTATAACAAAATAGAGGTTGGTTTAAATTTAAAATATCTTGAAATTATTTTATATCCCTTTTCGAACATAGGTACTTTTAGTCAAAACAGGTAACACTTTTGTGTTTACATGAGCATAAAATGTATCTTTTCAAAATGTAAATAACCACATGAAATCCTCTGAAAGCAAAAATCAACATTATTTCTTTGTAAATCAGAAGCAAGTACAATTCATCAAACTTTAGTCATTAAATGATCCTTCTACTCCTGACTATTTTATTGTGAAAAATAATACAGAACAAATTTGAAGGTCAAATAGCAACTGCTTGGTGGCATTTACAAATGGTTCAAGCTTTTTTTTCTATTTAAAATTGGTCTGCAGTTAGAACATGTAGGAGGAGATTAGGAATTAAAACGGATTCTGGGAGGCAATGTCTAACCACTGAACTTTTATAACAGGAGTATCTTTAATTAAATAAGGAGCTAGTCTAAAATAAAAGCAAAACTGTACCATAATAACCCAACTTAATTATCTTTGTAGAATACATATATAAATGATTGGCTCATTCTATCTTTATTTGACAAACTAAATATGCCTCTTAAATTCTCAAACATTTAAAATTCTGATTCTCACAGTTGCACAGACTTATCCAAATTAAAACTTCAAAAACTTACAATATAATGACTGACTCCACTGCTAGATCCAGTAAAAGTTCAAGTAAAGAAGTTTAGCTCTGTAACTTCCACCCCTCAACTAAACCTCCAAGTCACTTGTCAGTTAAAGGTTGGGCGATTTATTGACCGCCTCTGGATGCATACTGTCAGTGCTGAAGGAAATATGAGGGAGGGTTGTCGCTACTGTTCTGGAGCTCATTGATAATGACATACCTGCCTCTGTCACCCATTACCCATACTACAAACTACTTAGACCTAACTGAAAAATCAATAGCCTACTTGCACTGGTTCCTGTGGCTGCCTCCTTTGATTGTCAGCTCCTGTCTAGGGTCAGCACTTACATGAAAGGGGCTGTGACTGCCTGATGCTTTCAGGACAACCTAACGATATGAAACTAGCCAACAGAACAGTAAATTCTGTCTCCCTGCCCTCCTCATCAATTAGGCTTTGACTAGGCTTGCCTGTAGAAACCTGACCTTTTAAGTTTAGGTGAATATGGACTAGCTGAACACACCATTGCCCTCAGCACTGAGCCAGGAAATCTACTGACAGGTTAAACAAAACAGAAGGTTGTAACTGTCATAATTTGCATTGCACTTTCACGCCAACAAGGGTGTTATCAGTAGGGGCAAGCCCTGGAACACACAACTCCAGTACCCTTAAGCCACGCTACTCATAAATTTTCAAGTGAAGTGAGATAAAACATAAATTCACAAATAGCAATGCATTTCTCATCTCTCAGTCTTTTAGGTTTGCACTTTGCAAACCCACAGAGTGCCCATCAACAACTCTTTTTGGTCACCTGGCACTCCCATTGCACTAATTAGGGACTTCCATTGACCATCACACAGAAGTAAAAATAACAATGCCTATTTAAAACCTATTTTAGAGAGCCTATACAATATAGCAGATAGACTGACTGGTATATATGTCAAAATGAGAACAATTAGATCTCAATATGTTATCTTTTCTTGCCTCAATTCACTCCCTCCAAAAGTATCCACAAGCTTAGACAAACAATAAGTTATCACGTAAGTGAAAGGAGGTGTTGAAATTATTTCCTACCATGCTACTCTGATATAGCATCTTTCACAGTTTGAGGGAAAACTAAGAACATCTGTAAAATAAAAGATGTTAACACTTTTATGCTTGTCAGATCTTCTGATGAAAACAAGTGAAAAGCATGAGAAAGGAGTATAAAACTAGCCTTTCTTTAGTGACTCATGTTTTGAAAATCACTTCCCTGCTTAGATCTATCTTTTAACACAGTATGAACTTGGTAATAGCAAAGTTGCTTAGCACAATGTCATTTCTCTAAGGAGAAGACCAATAATTTCTTTTTTTTTTTTAAGTTAATTGTGAATGGGAACTTACTTTGGCTTCAAGAACTAATATTTACACAATACCCAATCTTCATAAAAATGTCCAAAACATTGACAGTCCACTAAATATTTAAGGGAAAAAAACATACTGTTCATATAAACATACACTATTTTTCTATATACGGGAATACATACTGCATTTTGTTTTATAATTTTATGATTCAACTCCTATTAAGCAATAATTAGTATACTCAGAATTTTTTCCCAAGTTGCTACTTCATTGTCCCTCACAGTTGTCTCCAAACTATATTTTGTACATTTTTTCCAGAAATCTAAAATATCCATAAGCTTATTCTTGTCTGAATTTAAAAACTTTCATATACCTATGTTAGAGCAGCATTGAAAGCCTAAACATCTGCAGAAAGATTTCTGATAGAAATAAACAAAGATGTCAACGATTTTAGTCATGTAATCACGGAAAATTTTAGACTCTTTTATCTAGAAGAGATAGAAAGATTACCTAGTCCAACTCACTCATTTAACAATTGAGAAAATAATGGATAAAGATAGTGACTTGATCAAAGTCACCCAGGTAACCAAGCCAGGACAAAAATTCTGGACTTTCTGTTTCCTAGATTGATGCTTTGCTGATACGTTCACACTGTCTCCTTTTATCTATCCAGGTAATCTGGATAGCAACCACCTTATATTTAAAATATATATCTATAGATTTGTGTCATTCATTTTTAATTTATAAAGTTTATAGAAAGTTTTGATTAGCAGAAAAGATTAGATTATTCATAGAGCATTTAACCAAAAAGTTACCATGGAACAAACATTAGAAATAGAAGGCCCAATTAAGTATGGTTGGAATCCTTTACTGACCTAATATGATGATTAACTAAGCATCTGGTCATCTTTCTGCTCCTTTGTGTGTACACAGCTGATAGCAAAGTGAAAGGGTATGGATAGTGTCTGATCCCAGCAAGCAAATCATTTGAAAACAGCCATAGCTACAGGTCAAAGATTTTCTACTCAATCTAGATGAACTTAAACCTACTAACCTCGATTTTAAACCTAATTACCTATATACCAAATCAGTCAGAAAATAAGAGAATGACTCTTTATGATCCAAAGATAATAAGGGAAGATAGGAAGGAAAAATTCAGGAAAGAGACTGGCAGAACTTTAATATCCATAGGCCAAGACAGTTATTTTATATCCTAGCTTTATATCAGATGGTTAACGGAAAAGTTTCCATTCCTTAGATCATTAAATATTATTTCATTTATATTACACAGATGTCTTCTATACATGGATTGCAACCAATGAAGCATTTTTTTGTTGTTGTTTAACCATTACAAGCAATCACAGAAACCTCTCTGCACATCACTTTTACTCTAATTCATAACATTTAAAGGATGGGATAGGCTAGATTTTTAACATTTCCATTAAAAATAACACAAAGTCCATTAAGTATTTCCTGTAATCTTAGCAGATGATCAATGCCAAATTACTACTATTCATAATAATATAGAGTGCTATAGAACCAATACATTTTTAAATAAAATGTTTAAAATGGCTAGTGTTCCTAAACTATAACAAAAACCTACCCATACGATACGCTTAACTAATAATTTTAAACACAGGCCCACAAAATGTCTCGTATGACCTGAAAGAAATAGCACATAATGCCAAATATTATATTCTGAACTAAGTACAGCTCAATACTAGCATAATCTACGTCTCTAATTTCACTCGTCTGTTTTGTTAATGTCTGGCACTGATCACAAGAGAAAGTAGAAAGGGAGTGGGGATGGCTTTAATATCCTAAGAAACATATTCTACACAATATGAGTCATTAATTTTGTCTTCATAAACAAAAGATATCACACCTTCTTGAAACCGTAAGGTCAGCTTTCAATTTTCTTTAGCACTTAAATTCATTAACGTCTGATCCTGGTTTTTCTGTCTACCTTCTGGAAGTGATATTAAAGGCCAGCAAAATTATTTCTCCAGGTAGAAAAGTCACAAAGAACAATCCACAAATTATACAATAATTCCTTAAAGTTAACAGTTGGCTCTACCAAATATACCCTTTCAGGTGAAGATAATAGTGACTTATGAAAGCCAAAGTTATTGGGCAGGTAAAATTTAATATTTACCTAATAGTACATTAATAAGTTCAAACTGGTTTTTTTAAAAAAAAAAGAAAGAAAGAAAAAGAAAAAAAAGGAGGAGGGGAGAAGAAAAGAAGGAAGGAACAAGGAAGAATAGGAAAAGAAAATTTTTAAAAATTTTGCTTTGACTTTTCAGAACTGCTTAACTATGTATGTAAATAAAAGAATGTAGTTGTTACAACTCAAAAAAGTATACATTTAAAATGAGAAAAAGATACATGATTTCTTGGTAAGCTCAAAAGACATATACCAATATAAGTGAGAATATAACAAGTTCAAAGAAACATTCTAAAAAACACTTGCTGAATTAATTTGGATGTTAACATTTCACATCCTAGCGCAATAATATAATGACATTTACTTCTTAGTCAGGCTAAAAGCTGCTTACTTTGATTTTCCTGAGCACAAGTTCCTTACTTTATCACTGTATATTTTTGGTGACATCGAATTATGTATAGTTTAATAAAGTACTCATTTATGCAGTTGTTACTCAACTTGGGGAAAAACCCCAATATATAGCATACTCTCAATTTTCTCATCCCACTATATAATATAAGCATTATATTTGTTATATTTGTAAAATAGGTAACAAGCAACTCTAATCATATATATTATCTAAGGCAATCCAAACAAATTTAAAAGGACCACAAACAATACTCATCAAAAGTACATAAAAGCATTTTATTTTTCAGTACAGTTTGGTAGACTTACTATACAAAAGTAAAGCTATTGCTTTTACCTGACATAAAATTATCTGAAGTTCAACCTGTTCAAATGAGAACGATATCCTTCGGTTACAAATCAAAGAGAGTAAAAAAAAAATTTTTTTTGTTAAGGCTATTTTGTGAGGGGGGAAGAATAACTTGTTTCAACAGCATGCTTGACCATATAAAATTATTAATAAGCACTATGGTGAACTGTTCAAGGCAAATATTCAATTATTGGTTATTTTAGATTGATTCCAGAATAATAATTACAAATAGTTTAGAAACAATCTCCTTAACACTTTGCAATTTTAAAAAACTAAATCCTTTCACAGAGAATAAAAGAGTATATAGTTTTACTGTGACTTATAATGTGGATAGTATAATCTTGATGACTGTCATTAATGCATCTTACATATATTTAAATATAATTACTTCAATAAAATGTCGTCAACTAGAATATACTAACCAATCATGTCTGGGTTATTTACTTTTTCTGTTTTTAGTGAAATAATTTTTAAATTCAGAGAACTTAATAGTGTTTTATTTCCTTATTTACAATTTGACCAAAAATAAAAATGAATGTTGTTTTAAAAAACAAGCATTTTTATAAGTATGTACAATGATTAAGTATATAAGAACTAAAAATTTAGCACCCACATAGACGTTTCAATGTTAGATTTTAGAGGATAAGACTATATACCAGTAAACATGTAGTCCTTTGTTTTCCAAAAAGTATAAATCCTCCAGAGATACTTTCTTTTCTGAAGTCAATAATCTGATTATTTTTTGAAAGCTTCTAAAATGTTTCCCGGAAAACAAAACCATGTATTCTAACATTTGTTTACTCTTTAGCAAAGATGATTGAGATACCATATATTATTTTTACAGATAATAAAATAATAGATACCTTTTAAGTCTCGCTAACATGATAAAGTAACAAATGCACTAAAGTTAACTCAGTAAATACATTTTTAAGTAAAGATCAGCAAAAAATAAAACAGTTTAAGAATTTTGTATTCTCTGGAAACACAAACAGGATTATAACTGTCATGTTACAGAAGCACTGACTTCAGCCATTAGTTTGGTTTTGCTCCTGAGAAACACAACATGAACTACTGCATCATTTCTTTTCAAATGCATACATTCCCTGCAGCCATTCAAGATTCATCAGCAGTCCAGGAATGTATAAAAATGACAGGCAAAGGGCATTAGGTATTTTTACTTCCAAACTATTTTCCTATAAATGGAAGAGGATTCTTTCTCAAAGCATTTAAGCTCAAGCTCAGTCAATGCTGAAGGAAAATATAACTGAATTCTCTATGCAAGAAAGTATCACAATTGGATTATGTACTACTTTTCAAGAAAATGTTGATAAATCTAATACTGTATTATTATCTTAGAATAAAACATTGTAAGGTTAGCAGTCAACTTAATTACCCATTATTCTTCAATTAGAAATATTTTCACTTTTTAAAGTATTCTGTCAACTCATCACCTTATTTTGGCACTAAAGTATTCAGTTTTGGTTCTAATTTTAATTATAAAAATTTCCTTAAAATATGCCAACTTTTTCTTGAAAATGTATTTGTATAAATAATTTTTTATTTCCAAGTTTCTGTACTCATAAAGGTTTCGGTGAAATAGGAAATTCCATTAATAATTAAAAGTTTATTTAACCACCATTAGTAAAAATAGGATGTAATGAGTAATCTGGTTATTTTAATGGACCTTAAACATTCACATTGCTATAAAACTAGTACATTAACAACCCGACTCAATTTTTTGAAGAAACTGGGAAATTTTCAGACTAAAGTTTTAAACATCCACATATTTTAGCTTATAGTAACTAAAAACATGCCCACTTCAGTACTATCACCTACATTCTTCATGTTCCTAATGTAATGATGCAAGAGGTAAAGCCTAGGGAAGTCTGAAGGTTATGGACTACCCGAAATCCAAAACAAAAAATTCAAATCACACCCTGAATGTCCTCCTTCCCTTTTTAGGAATGTGCTGCAGCCAGCCCAGCACCACAGCTCTGGGCAGAAGCATACTGACGTTGGCACTGCCTAAGCCAAACAAACAAGATGTTTAACAGTCAAATAAAATGTCCTGCAGCCTCCCTAATGAATTTGTCAAGGACCATCAGATTTCGCACCCCCTCCTTTGCCTCATTAACTCAAGTATGATGAGACGGATTATAACAAGAGAATACAGATGAATCGGTCTGAAGACCTGAAGTGGCTTTTAGCCTCTAGAATTTCTTTCTCTCACTTGGTCTCCTTTAATAGAATATAGTATCTCCTGCAGAAGGAGCTGCCAGTTCGTTTTAATACACCATCAAGGAGCTGCTGATGGACTTCTATACTAACATACATAAAAGCAGAGGTGACAGGGGCTCTCTCAATTACAGCCTCTTCGGATACCGTTTCCCCCTTCAATTATTCAACCAGAGGAAGAGAGGACCGCAAAGGCGCAGCTGAAGCTGCTCTTAGAGCAGAGGCAGCCAGAGTGAGTTGGGGTGGGGGAGGGGGGAGAAAGAGCCAGCAAGAGGGAGCATTATTTGCTGGAAGTGTTTAAGTTTATTGCTCGAATGATGTTTCTAATTAGTACCACGGCCATAAATTAAAGTCGCCTTTGTTTAACTGATTTATTATTTACTAGAGCATCTACCTAAGACAGGGTAAATTGGTAATGAATTGTTTTTAAATCAAAACATTTGTAACGTTTTATCATCCTTCGGCCTCTGTATGCAAAAGTGGAGAAGCGTGGGGGCAAGGATGAGAGGAAACTTAGCCGAGCTTGACAGAGCTGCGAGTGGAGGTGCAGCGGGGTGTCCGGCGAGTGGTGGAGCGAAGGTCCGAGCGGCCTGGGCCGCCCCACCCCAGAGGAGAGGAGAGGGCGCGGGACATGCGGCGCGGCGGCGGAACCCTGCGGACCAACTCCGCCACCCCTGAGGCTGTTTGCACTCACTCACTCTCGGGAGCGTCGCGGGCCGGGCCATTCGCGAACCAGACGCCACGACGAAGCGACCACCTCGAGAGTGGGGCAGGAAAGCTCCGCACCCTCTATCCCCGCCACCAGTCTCCGCCCAGTAACTGCCCTCGGAGAAGCAGCCACGGAGCCCCTCCCGGCCAGTAGCGCTCTCCCGCCAGCGCAGTGCCCTCCGGCCCAGGCAGTTCCCTGAGCGCCGGCGTGGCCTCCTGGGTTAGAGCAGGGCTTCCACACGCGCGAACCCCGAGGGCGCGAGTTCCCCTCCATCCTTAGGCTACGAGGCGTTCCCGGACGCACGCGGCCTCCCGGGAGAAGGCTGGAGGTCAAGCCGCCCAAGTCTCTGCCCCTCTAGAGAAGTTAACTAAAGCTCTGGAGTCGCGCGGACGCTTACTTCTGACTGTTCTTCTTAATCCCTGGAAGACAAACCCTAAGCAACAAATCCGAGATATATTTTTTTAAGCAAATATTCTTTAGAAAGGGACTTAAGCCAACGAGAGAGGAAGGGTGACAAACTGCCTGTGGTCCGCACCAGGTATGTAAGAAAGAACCAAGAGACCCAATTGTCTGATACCAAGTAGATGGAAAGCAATTAACTACCCTATGCGATTCAATTCAGGTTCACCCGGGCGGACTTTAAGAGGGTAAGTCAAGCCTTCCCAAGGGGTTTTGAAAAAGCCCAACTACCAGGTTTCTAAAACGAAGTCTTCACCCAAATGGACTCATAGATTTTTATTTTTATCGCATAACCCGGGGCTGGAATATAACCTCCGAAATCAAACTAAAAATAATCACGTCTACCTGATACACGTTAAAAAGATTCAGAATCCAGACATTTTAGGTTCATACATAAACCCTCAATATTAAGCAAATCAGAAACAATGTTCTAGCTTTGTTTTTTTCACCCAAAAGTATCGAAAGGGTACAGTGGGTACAACTTGTTTAGGATAATACATGTACTAAAAAGCACATGCATGTCTTTCATTGAAATGCCTAGGGAGGAGTGAAGCCATCTGTGTAATCAATAACAGGATAGTTATAGATTTTTGTGGCAGTGAAGTCTCTTAAAAGCAAGAGTCAATTATGAAAATAAAATCATTTTACAAATGAAACTGTACCTGTACCCCCTAAGAATACATTCACAGTTAGATTTACAACAGTACAATTTTAAGAAAACTTTAGGTTTATACTTACTTCCCTTGTTTTTCATTAAGTTTGAAACAATTTTAGTAGCTTATTTTAAAAGTATATCCTACTAAGTTCTACGACATATAAATTTGCACCATTTCTCACAACTTAGATATTTTCTCTCTCGTAACTAGTTAATTCTTGCAACGATAAAATAATGTATTAAATATATGTGAATCTTAATTGTGAAATAATTATCAAACAAGGTGCTTGGACTAGTTTTTGCCCTGCCCTGTTTTTCAACAGCATATCGAAATTACTAAAAAGAGATTTATGGTTATAAACCCTCACCTTATATCCACTCCAACCCCCACTGGTGCACATATACAGCGATTGCTCTGATTCTTGGCAACAATGGGAGAGGAGGGGAAGAGAAAGGAGTAAGACTTTAAAGGAGGAAAAAAACCTGGAAAAATTAGGTCCTTTCCCAGATTCCCCTTTCTCCTCCCATTTGCCTTCAAGCCAAAGTAATTTTGTTACAGTTTTCACCTTCTCCTACACAATGTTGATAGATTCATTTAAAAAAAAAAAAAAAAAAGTGAGCCTTTCTGAACCACTGCTACTCTCCCTCGCGTTATTCCAGCCATCTCCAGGAGAGTCCCTTCTATATAAACTCTTTTTCTTCTTTGCTGATAAGAGAGGAGGATAAAGAGGAAGGGTTGTAAAATGTGTGCATGTATTTGACTTCCATTATCTCCTCCTCTTTTCTTACTTCTCTCTTTACCCTCTTTCTTTATCAAGTGCAGTGGTGGCTGCTACCGTTCGCCAAGCCTGCCTGTCTTCTCTCTCGGATTGGCTAAAGCACTGACAGCTCGGATAGCGATTGTAGGAACTGAAGCTCCACCCCCTCATGATGGCCCTGGGACCATTCATAAACTAAATAACTCCAGGAAACAGCGAGGGAGAGAGAGAAAGAGAGAGGGAGAGAGAGAAAGGAGAGAAGAGAGAGCGAGCACGAGGAAGGGGGGAGGGGGAGACAAGCAGGGGGAGTGCGGGGCGAGAAAGAGGTCGGAGGGGAAAGGAGGGGGAGAGACGACTCAGAAAGTGGAATCTGTACAAGCAACCTAGAGGAGGAGAAGGAAAACCCTGAATCGTTATAACTACACCCCAGATGCAACGCAAGCAACGACTTCGTCACACTAAAACGGATTTTGTGAGAGCCAAAAGTATAAATTACGAAGCAGAAATGATTATCAAACAACTTCCAGTGGTTTGCACCTAAAGAAATACAAGAAGAACCCACTACAAACAAACCAATCCAGTCCAAACAACGCCTCCAGTAGGAAAAGAGGAAAACTGAGACAACACGACCCCCTGAGAAGAGAGGAGACCAACACGCTGAGACTGCGGGGCGTCAGCAAACCTCCAAGTGCACGGCGGACTGAGTTGTACTTCGCAGCTCTCTGAACATTAATTACCTCCTGCACCTTCCACTTGGGGGAGGGTGAGGAAGAAGGCATTCACCTACACTGAGCGAAGAAGTCCTACCAGCGTGGAAGAAAAGTTTAAGAATGAACCACTGAATGTTTCGCTTTTATTTTTAAATTTACTTTGGCACTTAAAAAACTTCGTTTTCAGATTTCTGGGCAATCTCGGCTGCAGACATCTAAGCCTAACCTTTTGGTATCCTGAGTTTTTTTCTCTTTCCTTCTCCTTCCTCACCCCCATCCCGCTTCTCTCGCATACCGTCTTTACATATCATAAGAGAGAGCAAAAAGGTCCCAGGAGGTACTTTTTTTTTTTTTAGAAAATCATCTTTTCTCCCCTAATTTTTCTGCAGAAGAAAAAAGGTTTCGAAAGAGGGAAAAGGAAAAAACAAGCCGGCTACAGTATCAGCCGGTCAGCCCAGGTGGAAAACAAGAGTGAAAGTGGGGCTTAACCGGGAGCGCACCGCCTCTTTCGAAAGCCGCTGGGCCACCACCAGTGCGTGAGCCTTGGATCCCTCAACGTATTGCGAGACGCCGGTGTATAGCCCGGACCTGTGCCCCAACATGATTGCCGCTCAGGCCAAGCTGGTTTACCAGCTCAATAAATATTACACTGAGCGCTGCCAGGCGCGCAAGGCGGCCATCGCCAAAACCATTCGAGAGGTCTGTAAGGTGGTCTCGGACGTGCTCAAGGAAGTGGAGGTGCAGGAGCCTCGCTTCATCAGCTCCTTGAGCGAGATCGATGCCCGCTACGAGGGGCTTGAGGTCATTTCACCCACTGAATTTGAGGTGGTGCTCTACCTAAACCAGATGGGCGTCTTCAACTTCGTGGACGACGGCTCGCTACCCGGCTGCGCGGTGCTCAAACTGAGCGATGGGCGGAAGCGCAGCATGTCTCTCTGGGTCGAGTTCATCACAGCGTCGGGCTATCTCTCAGCGCGTAAGATCCGCTCGCGTTTCCAGACGCTGGTGGCCCAGGCGGTGGACAAGTGCAGCTATCGGGATGTGGTCAAGATGATTGCGGACACCAGCGAGGTCAAGTTGCGCATCAGAGAGCGCTATGTGGTGCAAATCACTCCGGCGTTCAAGTGTACCGGGATCTGGCCTCGAAGCGCGGCACAGTGGCCTATGCCCCACATCCCCTGGCCCGGCCCCAATAGGGTGGCCGAGGTCAAGGCCGAAGGGTTCAACTTGCTCTCGAAGGAGTGCTACTCGCTGACCGGCAAGCAGAGCTCGGCAGAGAGCGACGCCTGGGTGCTACAGTTCGGAGAGGCGGAGAACCGCCTGCTGATGGGAGGCTGCCGAAACAAGTGCCTCTCAGTGCTGAAGACTCTGCGGGACCGCCACCTGGAGCTACCCGGCCAGCCGCTCAATAACTACCACATGAAGACGCTGCTGCTGTACGAGTGCGAGAAACACCCGCGAGAAACGGACTGGGACGAGTCGTGCCTGGGCGACCGGCTCAACGGCATCCTGCTGCAGCTCATCTCCTGCCTGCAGTGCCGCCGCTGCCCTCACTACTTTCTGCCCAACCTCGACCTCTTTCAGGGCAAGCCCCATTCGGCCCTGGAGAGCGCTGCCAAGCAGACCTGGAGGTTGGCCAGGGAAATTCTCACCAATCCCAAAAGCCTGGACAAACTATAGGGTGCTGGGGACTGCTTGAAAAGCGACACAAACGGGCGTGCTCTCTCAGACACACAACACACAACTCAGCGATAAACAGCAGAAACTCTGGACACAAACTTTTATGTAAGTCACCTGAAATAGGAATCAGGCAGAAGACCTTCGTTAATTAAGAAGCAAACAAAAAGAGAGCAACCCAACCAAAACAAATCACATTCTTGCACAAAAGTGATCGTTTTCTTCCAAACAATGTGAATTTAAAAGGTCACACAAAAGAAGCAATCGGGCTGTGCCACCACAAAATGAAACCCAAGGTACATTTTCAAATCAATGTATAGTAGTTTCCCCCTTTTCCTTCTTTCCCCCTATCCTTTTTCTCTTCACCCCATCCCCCCTCATATTTCGTTTTGCTTTTGGTTGCCTGAATGTTGTCACCAAGTGAAAAAATTATTTAACTATATGTGAAATTTCTCTTTTAAAAAAAGTTTTACTGATGTTAAACGTATCTCAGTGCCAATGTCAGACTGTGCCCCTCCCTCTCCTGCACCTCTACCCTCACCCTGAGCTGTCTTGTTGAAAACAGTAATAAAAACATTACTTTACATTGTAATTGACTGTGGATTGTTCTTAAATGAAGGCAGGTGAGATAACAGTTTATAATTTGCAATGTAAAGATGTGACTTGAGGAATCAAATGCAAGAAGCTTCCATTTGAACTGATTTGCAAAATTTAAAATACAGCACATTTTGTAGAATTGACTGTAAGTCCGCACCCAAATCCTTAGAAAATAGAAAACATTAACTTTACTCAACTATAACATATATTTGTTCTGTAGAGTTAGAATTAAAGGTAACATCTACTTCACGCTTGGGAAAAAAAGTATAAAATAAAAGATTTGATCCTATTAAAGCAGAAAAAAACTTTTTCACATTAAAAATTAAGAGATGTACTTTCTTATGCCATAATTTCAAAAAATCCAGTCTGACTCCAATATACAAAGGAAATATGTATGGATTTTTCTGAATAGTTAACAAAGTCAGTTGATACTTTTCCTTCAACCATTTGTCCTCTTCAAGCTTTGAGTAATAAAAATTTAACAAATAAACCACAACAAAAAAGAATAAAATGGTTATAGCAATAATCCTCTCCCCCAGCATATGGTGATATGAACCATTCAGATTTATAAATTACTTCCATTCTAAAATGGTTTAGTTATAAATTCCATAATTACGATTATTTTAATCAAATTTCAAGAATTATTCTGAAACTGCTTATATGCAATTCAAACAAAAAAGGTTTTCATACCATTTTTATAACCAAAGAAAAATTATTATTCCAGGAATTTACAAATAGGAAAAGTACCTTCCTCCTCTCTCTATTTTTCTAAGGTAACAAACCAATATACTCATTTCAATGTTTCAGCTTTAACAAAGGTTTCTTTTTAATGCAAGGGAATAACTGATTAGAAAATAAAATAATTAGTCAAACAGAAAGCATCCCAAAGGAATTAGTTTGTCGTATGTTGAAAGTAACTATATACTCCATTCACTATGCTAATGATGAGACAAGGTACAGAATATATGTCAGATGTTACCCTTTAATATCGAACATTTATTCTCTGTATTAGCCCAGTTTTTAATTTATTGAGAAAATGCACAAATGAGAGGTGTAAAGAAAAATGTTTTTAAAGCAAATTTTAAAGATCAGAGGAAGAAGTTTGAGAGGGGGAAGGGCTGTATGGAGGGATGAGCAGCAGCATAGCAGAATAGATGAAAAACAAGAAAGCCATTCAGGGGTCTGAAGCCTAGTTCATTTGACAAACAGGTTTAAGTTGTAAGATTCCTTGGTAAAAATAGCCCTATGTTAAAATATAAACTTTGATCCTATCAGTTCTGAAATCATCTCCACTCTTTCAACTCAACCTGTATTATATCTTCTTGTATTCCTCACAGTAATATTAAATGGCTCAAACACACAAATTCCTTTAAATTATAAAGACCAATTTATTCTCTGGGGAAAATGTTCTGAATTTTAAAAACATTTTCAAACAAACAGTAGGTGCTTACATTTGCACAAAATGATTTAAAGGAATAGTGTTTAGTTTCAAAGATAAAAATATCTGTAAGTGACCATTTTTTTCACTCACAAAAGTATTTACAGCAGTAGACATACATCTCCCTCCAACTATTCCAGAAAAAAAGGTTTTTAAGTCTTGACAAGAAGAAACAAAAATATCCCCAATTTAGCATATTTTATTCTTCCTTATTTAATTTAATGCAGGTATCAGTCAAAAAGGAAGAACACTGCAGCAACATAAATGTCCTCATTTACAGAACACCTTAAAGCATTAACATCTATACAAAATTAAAATTTCTCCTGGTAGGTGACTGAAAAAAATTTTTTAATATAAATTGGCAGGAGTTTTAATTTCTGGAATATAAGGAAGGTTGCAGTGATACAAGCCCATTTCTTGATTGGGCCAAAAGATCTCCATATTTCACGAGCAATAAGAAAAAAATAATTTAATGATGCTGTACAGAATCAGATCAGAGAGAGACAAAACTTGTAACTTCTCTAAAAGGAGCAAATAACTTCAAAGAACCTAATCTCACAGATTGGCAGAGATTCTAATTTTCAGAACAAGTCATTAGACACCTTTAAATTAAATCAAATTTTAGGCTTTGATCTATATGTGTCTAAAAGCATCATAGAATATCTTGAATTAAATCCCAGTCTTTCTTAAATTCAGAAGTTACCAGAAATCAGAGAGTTTAATTTTGGTAACCTTCCTTTCCTAAAGAAACTAATGCATTTTCAGACATTTCAGTCATGGGACAAAGTCAAAAAAAATTTTTAATGGATAGAATTTCAGAATTAGCAAGTTTTCTCTACATTGGATTAGTTAACTTATCAAGTTCAAAACAATCAGTTCCATATAATCTACCAAGTCCTGTCTTAATAAAGGCAGCAATAGTGAAACAAAGTGCTGGAAATATGCATAAGATACGATTTGTTTGTACAGTTTTAAATAAAATTATAATATTTTCATCAAGAGCTACTTTGAAATACTTCTAAATCATTCAGATTTAATAATTCACATGATTACAAAATCAAAGAACCTTCTACCAATAAACTCAAAATACGTGTAGGTATGTACATGTACATACACACATGTTATCAGCCTGCAAAATAAATTATTCTACTTTTTACGCCACCTTTTTCTACAGGTTGCTTATTTTGCTCATTTTTAAAAGAAACTGTTTCCTCTCAGAGCAAATTATACCATTCTTTTTCTTGAAATAAACCTAATTTTGGTTTTTATGACTGTGCTACAAATGTTTCTTAGTAAAAACAAAGTTGCCAGGCTCTGAAAAGTAATGAGAAATACATTTTAAAGGGGAAATTACATTTTCATTTAAGAATACAAAATTATGCAGTGCCTTGTAAAATCTACTATAGGTAATAGGAAACAGAGGTATCTCACACACACAAAACATGCTTGCATGCACGACAGAGTAGTAAGTCATGGGGACAAAGCAAGGAGAGTGATATATTGACATCATATCCAGAAAACATAAAGGCTAAACAAAATAATTCCACTCTCAATCTCACTGAATTTTGTATCTTAATTCACCCTTGACCCTTTGAGGCAAAATATATTTATAGACAATGTTCCCTGAGGTTCCTTCCCCTCCTCACAAAGAGCTAATGATAAATGCCATTAAGTAGAATTTGTTTTTGAATCTAAATGAACTTCAATAATCTTACTAACTGGTAGAGAATCATAAACTAAAGAAGATAATGACATTGCATATAGGCCAAGGCGATTTAGAGGAAATTCAAACTAAGCCTGTCAGATTTACCAATCCGAATCCTATCCAACAGCACCCAGCATCCCATCATAAGAAAAAATGAAACCCCCTCATCTTCTCACCTTGGGGTCGATTTTTTTGAAGTTAGGATCCTCTTCATCCACCTCAAAATAGAGTTCGGAGGAGGTGACAGAAAGAGTGCCCTTTACTACAACCGAGGGGGCCACAAGCTGAGCTGGTGTGCTCAGGCTAACAGGACCTGCCAAAAGGAAAAGACAAGCCACACAAGTTGGAATGACATTTTTCAAAAAATCAAATTTGACCAGAAATTGTATTTAATCTTTTCATTCTCACTTCTAGTACTGAACTGCCTGCCAACTACTTCTACAGTTAAATATTCTGTCCACCCCAAATCTTCCTCTGAAAATGCAAAGTCAGGATTCTCATACTAGAAGATCTATAACAGAAGGTTGATGATAACAGTAAACTAGGATGCAATTATTTTACAGGGAGTCTGCAAAGCTTTGGTCTAATCTCTAGGTAAGAAGTGGCTCTGCCTAAATAAGTCCATCCACATTCCATTTAGAAAACAGGCCTCAGGCTATCTAACAACATGAACAACAACCAGGAGCAAAGAAGCCTCAACAGGCTTCCAAGGGCAGGAGTTAGCTTACAGTATGGTAGAGGCACAACTACAAAAGGATCACTAGCTTATTAATGAAGTGGGAAATGTTAAACCATATTTTCTGATAGAGATTTTATGCCAGCTTGACACAAAACCTCTTCCATAACAACTTTACTCCATCAATGACTGGTAAAAATACTTCTTTTCTAAGCCTTCCTTTCCACTGTTAAGTATTGTTCAATGCTTCCAAATCTAATATTAGTGTAGTTCAGGGACTCTGGGAGTAAACAGCTGGAGGGTGGGTTTCCAAGTGAATGAATTTTTATTGGAATAATCAAATCTCCACAGGGCTTATCAAAGAGACAAATCAGACTGCTACTGAAAACAATAGATTCACTACAGATATAACAGCATAATGTATATTAGAGCTAAATATAAAATATGAACTAAAAATTTTATATATATATACACACACACACAGATAGAGAGAGAGATCAATGTAGAAAGAATTTAAAATTCCATTGTCAATTCCTCATGGTATAAATCCTATAGGGGAAGAAAACAGCGTAAGAGAAGATTGGCACTTATAGTTCTGAATTAACATAGTGCCTATAAACAAGGTGCGCCTATTCAGGTAATCAATGGGTGAATAAGTGTTTCAAAATTCAGATGAATTGACATTTCCATCGATTGTTAGACGGGTGATAGTGCTTAATCTCACATCAATCTTAATGTGTGCCAGTAGGACAATAGAAGGGATGCTCTGCGGAGATCAGAGCAGGTTTTGCCCTCTATTCCCAATGTACAAATACATTGTGTTTGCAGATGGGCAGCAGATAGCTGCAGAACAGCCATGATTTCCCAAAGCTCATCCTTATAAATGGATGAAATAAGAAGCTATGTGTTCTTTTGCTGTCTCCTTTTGCCCTCTGTACATTAGCATGTAATACTGAGAAGAAATAACATTTTTTCAATCACTCTCAGACATTCAATTATAGGGTAAGCAGACAGCTGCAGGAGCTAGGGCAGCCTAGGTCCTACAGAAGACCCCTGACAATTTCCACTTCATTTCTAACCCACACCACTTTATTAGTGTGGATTACTTCTTAATCCTATTGCCATTGTCAAGATTATATAATTAAACTCCCCTTTCACCTCTATTACTGTATGAATATATTACCAGCAGCAAGAATAGAAGCAAAATAAAGGAAGAAATGGGTAAATGGATGCGAAGGAAAAGACTACAGAATAGCAGTATCTACCTTACTCTGCACTCGCACCAATTAATTTTATTGTACTTTACAGAGAGGTTTACAGTTATCAAAGAAGACACCATCTTCTCTTTTTGCTTTTCATTACCAAGTGGCATAGTAGCACAGGTTGCAGATATGTCACCAAATGCAAGATTTTTAATGCCTTTTCTCTTAAAATTATCAAAATGGAAAACTATGTAATTTTCACCTATTGAAATTATAGAACCTTTCAGACTTTCTTCCTTGAGGGACACAGCCACAGGTATTAAAGTAAAAAAGCCATTTAATGAATGACTAAAATTTCTGGCTAAACAAGAGAATTTTTCCCATAAGGGATGTAAAACTGAGAATCTGCAGAGTGCAAATCAAAATTCCTACATCAGGCAAAATACGTGAATGTTGTGAAAAGCCATGGCATTCTCAGAATTGATTTGAGAGAGTAACATGCATATACAGCATGTTCACTAAGACCTGTATATCAAAACAAATAGCTTCTCTCCCTCCAAGATTTATTTATAAAAAACAAAAACAAAAACAAAAAAAAACTGGCAGAATTTTACCTATAGTGCTAATTTACAGAGATTTGGTAACTCCTACGGGATGGGTGAAGCAATTTTGTTCTTTTGTTGCTGCTTTTAAACTTTTTTCTTTTTCAGTGAAAATTATTCATAAAAGAAAAAAATGAGGAGAGTAAGAAGACTGAACAGAATAGAAAAATAAAAGAGAAACTATGGAAGATAAGGGGGTAGTGTTTGAAATAACCAATTAATGCAATTGTGGGTATAAGCTTGGTAGTCCTAGTGGTCACAGCTGAAAAAGTAAGTAATTAGATGCTTATTGTCCCAGAGGTAGCTGAAATATCTGCACAACCACCAAATTTACCAGCAAGATTCTCTAAATCTTTCTCATCCACGGATGACAGAGTATCATCATCGCCTTCCAGGAGGATCTCGTTTTCTGAGTTCTGATTTCCTAAAGCCTGACTCTTGATGGACTGTTTTCCTTTAGCAAGGATATCTTCATCTGTGGCTGAAATGAAAAGGAAACAAAGCTGTCCATCAGTTCTGGGAAGAGCACTTCGGCAGAGGGGTAGGGGCTTGGGTAAGGGTAGGTGGCCAAAGATGGTCAATCTTTTATACACAGAGTCAGCCACAGTGGAGAAAGTGATTGGGATGGCACACGTCTGATCTGACAAACTTGATCCCCCAACCTAGTCTAATGTTACCCTAAACAAGCACCCTAATCCCATTAAATCTGACCCCTGCACTGCTCACCAAACCATTTATTTACTTATAGTTAGGGGAGGAGTGGGTTCAAAAGCAGTACTTTTTTTTTTGGAAAATTCATTAATAGGAACAATCAAAACCCAGTTTTGGAAACAATATTTAACACCAAAAAATAAGGACTGATTCATTCCTCCAAATAATGTTATACTGACAAACATTTTGGAATGGTTGAGGAGTGGCTGTGGAGGAGAATCCAGAATTAAAAAGGGTTAAAACTAAGAGACATTCACAAGCCAGTGAGGATTTAGGCCCAGATACTGAAGCCATATCTGACACTAGTAAGACTATAGCAGCTCCTCAAAGCTGCAATCCCTTCTTTATCCACCCTCCCTCCTTCCTTCCTTCACATTACCCTCATCCACATGTTCACACATACACTCACTCCTCCGCCCTTTCGTCCCTTATACAAATATCCAGGAGCAAGGCAGTGTGGAAACTAAGTGAAAGCTCAAACACTACCTCCTCTGCATGTTTAAACTAAAGGGCTAAGGCACCCCAGGGGCAAACATAACAGAAAGCCCGGGATGAGAGGCATGTGGGCAAGGGGCCTCATGCGGCCTGAACTGGAGCAGCCTGTGGAGAGCAGCAGTACCAGACTCAGGCACTACGACAAGGCAGCAACTGCAGGCGGACGGAGGAAAAGAGAACACCACATCTAGAGAGGGAAGCAGCAGCCCTGAGGAGCACCTACACTCAACAATGGGATCCGAAAGCAGAGCAGAGACACAACTGAAAGTGGAAAACCCTGAAATTCAAAACTCTGATTCAAAACCCACATCCTTCCAGGACAACTCCTGTTGTTTTGAGCAGCTTTCTCCTTAAGACAAGCAGGAAGGCAGATGCTAACTTTTGAATTGTGATTTGTAAAACTTCGTATGTGTATCTTTTCCTAATCTTGTTTTTTTTGAATAGTGTCATATAAGGGAAAGTTAAGACTCTTCACCTGACCCTCCTGGCTTCCAGCTAGATAAATCCCAGAGGTAAAGCACCTGATCTACCCAGGCTGCAGCTTTTGATACGAAAATCGGATGGCTAGGGTTTTTGGAGTTTTTTTTGTTTTTTTGCTCCACTGCAGCCTCTACCTAGGCATAAGGCCCAAACCCCAAAAAGAATAAAGCAATCAATTTGCAGTAACATGACATATATACATATATATAATTTATTCCAAATAAACTGCACATGTGTTGCCTGATTTGGCAGATCAAAGGTTCTTAGGGTTTAATAAGTACATTTACAGATAAAGTTAAAGGTAAAAGTTTTTTTCTCATATTTATTGTGAATTCACCATGTATACCATTTAAATACAATACTTACAGTGCTACTGAAACATAGGAGTTTTCTATTTAATAAGAAGTCATGGGAAGGAGCTTTCTACATTTACCTTTAAATACACTCTATGGGTAAATAAAATCTTTCATACCCACAGGCTGCATTGTAAGCTACACACATATGATGATCTGGACATATGTTTGAAAAGATTACTTTAATGTATCTAATTAAAGTGGCTATATTTATTTTTTATTTAATTTTTTCAAGATAGGATCCTGCTCTGTCACCCAGGCTGGAGTGCAAAAGCACAGTAACAGCTTACTGCAGCCTCTACCTCCTAGGCTCAAGCAATCCTCCCAGCTCAGCCTCCCAAGTGGCTGGAACCACAAGTGCTTGCCACCATGCCCAGCTAATTTTTTAATTTAACTTTTTGTAGAAATGAGGTCTTCCCATGTTGCTCAGGCTGATCTTGAACTACTGGGCTCAAGCAATCCTACCACCTCAGCCTCTCGAAGTTGCTGGGATTAGAGGCGTGAGTAATCTCACCTGGCCTATTTTTTTTAAATGCTAAAAAGAAATACACTTAAAATTAACCAATAATTTTTAGAAAAACAGAACTACGTTTTAAAATCACTTATATTTCAAGTATTTATAGTTCCTTACTCTAAAATCAGAAACACTGCCCTGAGGCTAAACAAGATCTTTTGCAATTTGCTATCAACTTCATTAAAAATATATTGGCCACTGAGAAATGCAAATGAAGCATCATCTTCTAAATGTTTTTATACAGTAAATTATAATAAATTATTATTTGCCTGTTAGATTTTAGTACAGAAACAGTATACCACATTCTTTTTATTTCTTGGATTTATAATTCCTTCTTCAAAGCAGAAATATTAATAATAAGGCTAATATTTGCATGAGCCAGGGAGTGTTAAAAATACTTTACATAGTTAGCTCATTTAATTCTCATAAACCTTCTGCTTATTTCTAATTTTAAGATAAGAAAGCAGACTCAGAGAGGTTACGTAATTTGCCTAAGTTAACATGGCTTTTGACAATTAGAGTCAGGATTTAAAAACAGGCAGCATGGTGCCAGAATCTGGGCTCTTAACCACTATGCCATATTAGCTCTTAGATGTAAGAAAAAGAAAGAAAACAAAACAACCACAGTTCAAATATGAATGTGCATATAAATTTGTTTACTAATACTTATGTTTCTCATAGTGAATTTTAAAAGGTTAAATCAGAATAATAATCAAGAACAAAAAATATTCATTTCCAAATCTAAAATTGATGAACATGCCAAACACATCAGAAACAACTAAACACCCTGCTCATTACTTCCTCTGATTATTGCCATACATGTCCTAAAGTACACCAAGCTTACGTGAAAGAAGAAGAAACCTCTTTAATCTGCAAACATTTACAAAAAAATGAGAGTCCCCAGTGGCAATATGTAATGGTTTAAAATAGCTCAAAAAATCAATTCACATTCATTTAAATGACCACGAGAAATATAATTATCCCTTCCAATTGAAATTAAAAATTTTTTAAATATGTTCTAATCATGCTGCCTATATTAAAACACAGTAAGGCAACTTCTGAATTAAAGTTTCATTAAAAATTTTACATACTATAGGTGTACTGTATGCATACATACACCCACTTTAATTTATTTATTTACTTATTTTTACAAGCTCAGATTCTGGAATTGTTCAAGCTCCACTGAAAAACCTCTTGTCATGGAAAATATGCAGCTTACTGATATTTAGAATGGTTTTCCTGTAATTAACTCCCCCTTGAGGATTTTAAGTTAGCAGCAGTAAAATTACCAACAGTACTCTAATATGCACCACATGCTCTGGTGTTCAATTCTCAGTGGTCTAATAGCTTTCTGCTAAAGAACTTTAAAAAAAAATTAGAACAAAACTTTTCCAAGCATAAAATAAAGGATTATTATCCTGTTTATATGTGCTGGGGAAAAGTATATTTTTAACTTTCATTTGCCTTATTCTCAACCATTATAAACAAGTATTTTGATATCTTCTGTGAGTATATTCTACACTAGTCTAAAAGTTAACTGGATGAAGTCAGAATATACTTTGGGTTCCATTTTAAAGCTCAATTCAGATATTTCTGGCTAATAAAATTGTTACTAATGTGATCGCCGTTTAAATTTTTCATATCATTATTAAGAAATGCCTTTTATTCTGGTTTAATTTCACCTTTTATTCTAGTTTAATATTTATCCTAACTTAATACTTAAACTGCAATTGTTATATAAAATAGGAGAAATCTGTCAGAAATGCTATCTTTAAAAATGATTTGATTCACTAAGGCTAAGAACAATGAAAGGCCTAAGAGAGAGAGAGGCTGGTCCTCAAAATGTAAAATTCAAGTTCTTCAGAGCTAACTCTGGACATGAGTTGATTTATCTATCCAATACAAAACAAGTAAGTAGAATTAAAATATAAAAAGAGCAAAAACACACACAAAACTGTTCCACCTTTGATAAAAATCCTTTTTAACATCTACTGAGCAAGTGAACTGGAATCATCAATAGCCTATATTAAAGTAAAAGAAGTTTATACTTTACAAATTAGCCATTTTTAAAAAAGAATACTACTGGAATAACAGAGTGTCTTCGAACATACATAAAATAAAAATGGGTATCTACTTAGTGTGATGTGAAGCACACACCATAACAGTATTCTGAACAGGACACATAAAGAATATCTTATAATCAACTATTGTTCTAAACTAATTGATTCCCCTCTATAGTTTATGCCATGTCCATAGCATTCCAAGTCAAGTAAATTGGCTCCGGAAAAATTAATGAAACTACAAAGCATAATTAGGAGAATAAGCCAGGTGCATCTTGTAATAATCATGCGTTACCCAAAATTTTAGAGAGAAGCTAGTATATGTTGATCCTAAAAAGGAAACAACAGCACCTGGCATTATTGAAATTATGAGACAATGGCGTGATTTAAGATCTTTACAAGATCTGTCATCCCTAGAAAACCAAATGAGTTACTTGTATCATTCCATATGCTTACAAGATACTTTTAAAATGATGTTAAATTCTCCTTATATATTTCTATTACAAAGCACATTCTCTACAAAATAAAAATGTCTTGAATTCAATAGGATTCTCTGCTACACTGTTTTAGCACCTGAATTAAAACCAATCTTTCTACCATTTAAAACACTTTTTACATGGCTTTAATTTGAATATAAAATTCCCATTATATTTAATAATGAATTTTAGAGGACAGCACAGCACACTGATGAAAATCTGGATTTCAGTCCATTAACATGGGCTTTTTAGTCCTTTATCTACCAAAAATCATACTGGCCCTTTCTTTCCTCAGTTTCCTTATCTGTAAAGAATAAAGTTAGACTAGATATTAGCCTTAGGTTCCTTCTACATCTAAAATGCTCTGATAATAAATAACTGCTAACCTAGGCTCTGGCACTAGGAAAATGTTACAAATCATTGCTACTAATTTCTAATAAATTTTAAAACTATAAAATGGAAGAAAATGCCCTCAAGAATAAAATGCCCAGCTTTGCTTGAGCTGCTGATTTCCATAAAGAATATTTAATCATAAGAGGAAGTATTAATTTTAATTTAAAAATATGACTCAGTTTCTGCAAAGTTAAAGAAATCTCCCATTACAACATGACTTTTATAAATAACCACTTTGGAGGGTCTCTGTTTGAAAAATTACCTAAAGCTTTTTTCCCCAAGCAAGTTAATGTGAACTTGGGAAGGGCAATTAAATTGTCAGAATTAAAAAATTTGTTTTTAACTAGAAGGTAGCCAGAAGTAGAGTCATGGGGCTGGTATTGATCGCCCAAACAGAGAACATTACTCTTCAGGTATTTACTCTGCCACCTTTACACTAGAGGCTTTCCTTCAAATCAAATCAATCTATAAAAAAGATGGCTCTTACTACTAAAATACATAACTGATCTCCAATGGCACATCTATTTAGATATCTTCCTTTGATAATAATACAGTTCGTGGTGTTCTAAGATTCTGCATTTTTAAAATGTCCTATCTCCTTAGTTAAATTATAAATAAAAGTGAGAAGTCATAAAAATATAAGACTGACATACAATGCTCATTAATATCTATTTTAAACATTTAAATTCAACATTGAAGCATGGTATTTATCCATGTTAAAGTCTGTAATTTCAAAGGCTTTTTGATCACATTAACAATTTTGTTTTGCATACTTAATTCTTAGTTAGTTTATTTTGGTTAGCTCCTTTAATACTCCAAAATTTTTAGACACCAAATTAAAATTGAATGTCACTATAAAATATTTAATAAACCAGTAAAAAATTAAGCTCTTTGTTTACAGAATATATTAGCATAAATTATGCTGACATCAAACAATACCATAATACAATCTGTGTGTTGAATTTATTTCTTTATTATTTAAAATAAAATAAACATGAGGTAGGATTAGAATTTGTATTTTTTTCAAAAAATGTTATATTAAATATGATATATCTCTGAAATTGTAAGACAACTGAAGAATCTCCTACACATTCAGATTTTTAAACATATATTTCAAACCCAAGTTTTGTTTTTAATGCTTTGGAGTGTGACAATAATTATAAAATTACTATAACATTTTATTCAATGCTTACCTTTGCTGTTCTCTCTCAATTTAAAAATGCACAATAAAACAGATAATTAATTAACACTGGATTAACCTTTCAATTACTATCAAGAGTAGTCAGAATGAAATCTGCTTCTATACAAGTCAAGAGTCTTAGATGATAGTAAAATCATGTTAATGAATTCTTTTTTTGTTAAACATTATTGCAGATGCTTAGCATTAAAAAAGCTGACAAAACAATATGATTTTAAAAGTTCAACAATTAAAATTTATTCATTCTTAAGAATCCTGTAATTCTTCAAAATGGTTAAATGTACTATTTTTGATAAGAATATATTTTAATAAATTCTGTATTAAATCTATACCACAAATTTTAAATTAAATTATTGATATCTAAGGATAAAAGGTTAATAGTCTATGTGCAATTTTACAAAACAAATCATCCCCTTCCAGATATAAAAGGAAAATGTTTTTATGAAAACATATGGCCATGTATAGATCTCAGAACTCACAAATTACTGTAAATGATGGTTTAGAAGAGAGAAAAATAATTAAATTTCAAATTTTAAGTGGACATGGCAATAGAAAATTGCAAAAAAAAAGTTCACTTTCTCAATGTAAGCATCATTAACCAAAAAAACCCAGAAACCCCCCCAAAAAAAAACAAAAAAAGAAAAAAAAAAACCTCTGAAATCTGTTATCACCACCTAAAAACTATATGAACTCTAAAAGCAAAAGTGGCCTAATTAATTCTACATTTTATTTCTCTTTCTCCACCTCCTGTAGTTGAAGATGTAGGGCCATGAGACTATTATTGCTTTTAGATCACTCTGTTATTGACTATTCTCTGTATGATCATTTATTTTAAAGGACTGATGTCACATTTGGTGTTATATCTGATGACATATTGTGGACATTTTCTTCCAGAAATGGCTCTTTAAGGCTGAGTGCAAGAGGTTAAGCTGCCTGACTGAGGCCAAACCTAAGATTACAGATTTTTAATCTAAATTCGTAATATCCTTATTGAATATAAATTAACATTTATTTTGTATACTACATATTTCCATTTAACCACAAGCTGCTGCATGTTAAAAAAAATACCCTGAAAAAGGAAAATTAAAAGTATTTCTGACCTTATTAAAAATCAATTTATATTTTACAAAATCAGAATAATTTTAACATGGGGAGAAGCATTTCCCCCTTAACCAATATATCTTGACTTTCAAAAATCAAAAAATAAGTGAAATTTTATGATAAAAATATATACTATCAAATCCAAAGGACCTTTTCACTTTTTCCAATTTACTTATCAGACTTTTACCTAAACTGAATCATAGTCATATGCATTGTAACAAAAAAGGAAAAATGTTTTGTTAAACTCTGATAACAAAATAATACAGAATAGGAACATATGAAAATAATGTTTATTCTATTTTTCCATGAGCCATCTATCATAACCATCTACATATCAAGGCTCAGAAAGTATCTAGGCACTTGGACATTTATTATTATCTTTCACTTCATGATCTCATGCTAAAATACCACGACTGGGGGAAAACCATGTATACACAACAGAACCTGGAAACTTATCTGGTTTGAAAATGCTGTCTTCCTGATATTCATGGATTTAAGGCATGCCTCCTGGATTCGTTTACTCAAAGCTGAATGTGTCGCTTAAAAGGAGACATATTTAATCTTTGTACTCTGAAACAAAGGGTCTATGTTAAGTAAGTTTTGTATGTGTAACATAATAAATAAATATACCCGATACCATAATTTAATAGGACTCTATAGTAACTATAAAAATTTAACTTCTCTTTCTGGTATGAATAACCATGAAATGTGGTGTTGGACCATTTTACAGTGCCTTGTAATAATGAAGTTATGCTCTTCATTACCAAGTCCTGTACCTGCTGCTATTGGCAAGGAATGGTTTATACACTGACCATGTTCCACGGCTGTTTTTAGTGTCGCTTCAGGATGTGTCGATCCTAGAGGGTTACGCACAAATCGTCGCCGGCGCCGCAAGTCATCTTCCCAGTAGTCAAGGCGCCAGAACTCACGAGGACGACTACAATGAAACAGAGAAGCCACATATGTTAGCAATTATCAAACAGCGTGGTAGCACTGAATTTCTGCATAAAGCTCTCCTTGTTTGCTCTGCCTTTTTTTCCCTCTCCTTCCACTTAATTCTCCCTCCATCTCACACTCCCCTTTCTGCAATCTTTAACTTAGGTATGTCCTTGAAAATAACAATATCACCTTCTAGTCTAAGGAACTCCTTTTCCTTTTCTTGGAAGGTGAAATGAGCACTAAATACATCATTTTGAAATGAATTGCTGACAGTGTGATCAGTTTCCCCACACTCTAGTGGCATGTGCTCTGATTTCAGCCTCATTTCAGCCTCAGCAGGGCACCTTTCTCTGTAGCTGCATTTATAAACCAGAATAGGGAAAAGGCTATTATAAATATGGTATAGCATTACCTATATTAATCAAAGTCCGTCCCCCTTCATTTTTCTTCCTAATTTGTGCCTTTTTGCACAAGGTCAGTAAATCATACCATGAATTCTTGGTCCGGAAAGTGTTAACTTTAATGAATATCTCAGTTACATGGTTATGTATGTGATAATAAAATATTACTCTGTTTAGATGTGCAGGAATTTAATTAAAATAATCTCTTAAAATATTCATTACATTTAGCCCCTGAGGCTTAGAACAACACAAGAAAATGCATTTCTTTTCCATTTACTGTTTTTAAATAAACCATTCCTGTAGAGTGAAATAGCAATCTATTTTCAAGCAAATCAGATTGGATTTCTGTTTTATGTACTCTGTTTTTATATTTAATTAAAAACTACATGCTATATGATGTGAAATAATTGCTATATCAAAAGCATACTTTTGGAAATGTATTTTTTAAAAAAAGGTTTGCTCATTTCAAATTCTATATTTTTCCCTATTACATAGACATTTTATATGGCAATATATAAATGTCAGCTTTCTCTCCTGTTAACTAATCATGATCTAGCATGCTGGAAAAATATTTTATAATGAAAATACTGAAGGTTTTTCAGTTATAGTAAGAAAAAATCTCTGTAGAATATATTAATTCAATAAAGATATACAGCCTGAACACCTGTTTCAATAATGAAATTAAAAAATTATTCTTAATCGAAACTTCTTCAGGAATGACTAATACAAAATACAATCTTAGTTATATTTCATGAGCTAATAAAATTGTATCTGTCAGCTTTGACAAATTAGTAGTCTTTATCAACTGACAGTCCCAAAATACCCAAGTAAAAGTTACCTTTATTTGATGTTTTAAAGATGTTATCTTTAAAAATTCAAAATAGGTTTTTAAATAAATACTTTTATCAATTAAAAAGCATCTTGTATTAATAAAAAGCATAAATAAACAGTACATTATTTAAAGAAAATTTTTTTAAAACAGTAGAGACTGATCTCTGAAAATGCTGAAGGGATAAGAACGTCAAATATTTCCTTGGTTGATTTTGGTCAAGAGAAGGAGATATAATGTAATCAAAATGTAATACAAAAAAAGTATAAGAATCACAGTTCTGAAAAAGGAAAAATTAAAAAGCTATTATTATATATTTCTTCATTATTCTGTCTAAATTTGAAATAAAACCACGATGTTATTTAAAAATAAATAAATAACCACAGAATATACACACAATCAAAAGACAACAGTTGTTTTAATTCAATTAATAAAATGAAATTCTCCTTAGGTGAGAAGGAAAAACGCAGTACACAGATGGCTATGTGTAGGGCTTTGATAGTCATGGAGCTTGGATAGGCACTTCATCATTCTGCCTACCTACATTTATCTGTGAAAATTATTATCAAATATCAGCCAGGATGCAGTCGTGAATCACTGGCTGCTCCTCGTCTTCAGGGGAATGATACAATGAGGTTCTATTCATCAGTGCGGCAATCGGCACAAGTAATTAGTTCCCTAGACTGAGATCTCCTACAAAGCCTATTTCAGTCAGCACCACAAACATATGACGATGTAAAGCTAATGAAAGCTGTTCAAATTTGTTAACCTTTTCTGCCATCAATCCTTCTAATAACGCTATGCTTCAGTATTATGCAAAGGTAGTAAATTATTAATTTGTCATTCATCCATCCTTCTACATTTTGAGTCAAATTAAATGATGTCATTCTTCTTGATAACAATTAAAATTATAAGAGATGTTTAGCTGCTATGATAAAATTATGACTAAATTAGGTAACAATAGATTCTCCTATAATGCACCATAGTGAAGTCAAATTCAATGGCTATTAAGCTTATGCACAATAACTTTTATCACACAGCAGAAAAACCAGAGGAATTATAAAATTATTCACAAATTATCAAGTAACTCAAAGATAATATCTATAGGAAAAATAACCAAAATTAGGAAGAGAAAAACAGTAATATTTATTTTTATACCTTGACACTAACAAACAATGGTCAAAATGGTGACGTTTGGCTAAAACAAAAATACCAATACATCAGGGAAGTGAGAATTTGTTCACATAATAGAAATGAAAGTTAAGTTTCATTTCTGCTAACTATATATATATGTATGCACACATACATACTGTCTTCAAATATATTCTATCAATTTTTTTCTTTTTTTTGTTTGTTTGTTTGTTTTTTGAGACGGAGTCTCACTCTGTCACTCAGGCTGGAGTGCGGTGGCGCAATCTCGACTCACTGCAAGCTCCACCTGCCGGGTTCACACCATTCTCCTGCCTCAGCCTTCCGAGTAGCTGGGACTACAGAAGCCTGCCATCACGCCCAGCTAATTTTTTGTGTTTTTAGTAGAGACAGTTTCACCGTGTTAGCCAGGATGGTGTCAATCTCCTGACCTCATGATCCACCCACCTTGGCCTACCAAAGTGTTAGGATTACAGGCATGAGGCACCGTACCCAGCCTATTCTATCAATCATTTTTTAAAATACTTAAAAAAGGTCCAAATAGAATAAAAGACTCTGTAATACCTCAGCATGTTAATATTTACAATCTCCTGAAGCTATGTCACTTAAGGACTACTTTTTCCAACACAATCCAGTTACAACACAACTAAAAACAATCTGAAGACAAAGCAAATATCACTTAGTTCAGATCACAGATCTAGAAAGAATTATGAAAATGATTTCAAAACACCAACAATTTCAATATATTTTTTGAGAGTCTCTTCATATAAAGCACTGCTCCAGGTGATATAGGATACAAAGTTCTCATGTAATGTATTTATAATCAAACAGTTAGCTATTAGTCTCATTTGAGAAAATAGCATTTATCATCCAATTTCAGATGGTGAAGGTAATACATGTTTTTGGAGAAAAGGCCACACACCCGCTTATTTGAGATGAGGTTCATTACTAGCATGTTTAAAGCCATTTACATAGTAACAAATCTGGGTCTAAAGTACAATGTTTTGTTTCCCTAAGTCTGCTCCCTCCAACAACATGTACTCTCAGTATAACACTCTACCACATACACAAAAAAATGAGGCAGACTTTGTCATTTTTAAAACTATTATAAACGAGAATGTGTAGGTTTTGGTCTTCAACTTACTTTCTTCACTTTCATTTAAGAAATACTGTTCCCTACCCCGTCACTTCCTCAAAAGCCTCATCTAGGGGAAAGAGGATACAAAATTGGCAAATTTATTGATAACATAGTAATCCAACCCTCTTCCCAAAAGGTTATAAAGTAATTAAAAGATTATACATTTTTATAGTTATCACCACGGTATGACCAGCAAAATTTAAAAGACTTCATGTATTCAGAAATAGATTGTTGACCAAATATAAGCATGGATAAGATGAGAAATCACTTATTCTGGGACCTTATAAGTACATATCTAGATCACATTATATACCTATACCTTTATATACCTGTATCTATCCCCAAAAGTTACATTAATACTACACAATGCCCTTTCACAAACTTCACTCATATCCATTTCCACTAAGATCCTCAAAATATTCAAAGTAAAGAGGTCAGCCTAAGTTTTAGATCTGGAAATACTATTTCCTTCAGAAGACATAAGACCTTCTCTACAAAGATGCCCTACTTAGGGCTCCTCTTAGGACACAATCTCCAGGTACTAAAGTCTTTGACTGGTAGAACATAAGTCTTTAAAAAGTTATGAATGGCACTCAAGTTAAATACTATAATCTTTCTAAATTTTTTTTAATTTAGTTTTTTCGTTCTTTAGTCTAATTTCAGAGACTGAAGTTAAAATTACCAGGTAAGTCTATTGGACTTTTCTAAGTATACATCATCTAATTATGTTTCTACTTTTTAAAAAACTTTCATGTTATGTGTTTGTATACACACACCTTTAATACATCACTATAATCTACATAAAATAATATAAAGCAATGTCACAAGCTGTTTTTTTTGTTTTTGTTTTTGTTTTTTTGAGATGGTAGAGTCCTGTCACCCATGCTGGAATGCAGTGGCCCAATCAGGGAACAGAACAAAGCTCACTGCAGCCTCTAACTCCTGGGCTCAAAAGAGCCTCCTGCCTCATCCTCCCCAGTAACTGAGACTACGGATGCACACCACCATATCTGGCTATTTCTTTTAAATTTTCTTAGAGATGGGATCTTGCTATGTTGCCCAGGCTGGTTTCGAACTCTTGGCCTCAAATGATCCTCCTCCTTGAGCCACCTGAGTATATGGGATTACAGGTACAAGTCACTGAGCTTGGCTGGCAATGCCATTTTAATACATAGAATATATGTTTTATGTTCTACAAGAACAGAATTTGATAGATTATTAAATTTTTAGAAAGAAATATAACTCAAACATCAATAGATAGGCTATTTTTTCTATTTCCTAGGCCCATTATGGTTGCTGATTTGATCAGGTAGAACAAATGAATAAGAATTAAACAAATGAGAATCACCTGGAAGAGGTAGAAGTATTAAAACAAAATCAACAACTAAGGTACGATTCACATTTTTCCTCTAATAGTTAAATGATACAACTATAGAAATCTGATTATTATTTTTCTCATGTTAATTGTAAGAATTTTAGGCTGGGCAGTGTGGCTAATGCCTGTAATCCTAGAACTCAAGGAGGCTAAGGAAGGAAAATTGCTTGAGGCCAGGAGTTCGAGACCAGCCTGGGCAACATAGGAAGACCCTGCCTCAAAAAAAAAAAAAAAAAAAATTAGACAGGTATGGTGGTGCATGCTTGTAGTTCTAGCTTCTTGGGAGGCTAAGGTGGGAAGATTTCTTGAGCCCAGAAGTTGGAGGTTGCTGTGAGCTATGATGACGACACTGAACTCCAGCCTGACTGACAGAAGGAGAGCCTATCTCCAAAAAAAAAGGTAACTGTAAAGTTTAGATCTTTTGAAACCCAATTAGCCAGTTAACATGGTATGAATGGCCAAATATTCCAATAAAATACCAATATATTTTCTAATAACAATTATTTATTATTTACCTGAGCCAGCTGTGGGAATACAAGGATTATTACAATGTTGTCCCCGATCTCATGGAAAAGGCAGATGCAAAAACAAATAATAAGAATTCAGAAAAGTATGTGTAACAGAACAGAGCTCTACAACATGGCTATTAAGGTGCACAACTCCAGGGGGCACTTTTCACATCAAAATTTTTGTAAATAACATGCCCTGGAGTTATGCAACGCTCATTGTACATTACTAAATGCCACCGCCCAAGTGCTAGGAGAACACTCACTTTACCCACATATCCCCCAGCTCCCCTGCCCCACAGTTCAATGCTCAGGCTCCTTTCTTTCTCTGGAATCCCAAAGTTAAATCTAAACTTGGGAACAGGAAACAGAACAAAGCCCTTCAGACACTATCAGTGGCAGTTTCACAGTATTTCCCTGACGTAGGAAAAAGTAGTCATATTACGAAGATGCTTGGTTGTCAAAACACAAGCAAAATTCAATAAAAAGACTAAAATAATTAAGTACATAAGAGAAATATTAACATTTATTTAACTAAAGCCATTACGTTTGCGTCCCTATATAAACGTTGTTAACTTTCTGGACATTGCTGTATTAAAGCATAGTAGTTTCCAGAACAATGTTAATTATTGAAATCAGTGGTAGCTATGTAAGTATCCCAATTATTCTACAACCTAAATGAACTGGCACCTATTATCTAATTAGTCAAATGTATGCATGTCTATCATCTCACTGGTTTTAGTGTCATTTTAATGTAACTTAAATATAAGTCAATAAAAGTATATGAGTTTTAAACAGAAAACCTGTCAAAACACAATCATATTAGAAGATTTTCCCATTTTCAATCTGGCCCACTTTCCTTTGGCAATACCTGATAAATCTGGATAACCTCAACAGAAGTCAGTAATAAATTCTTCTAGCTAAAGTTCCAAATCCTAGAAAATTTTAGCACTTCGTATTTTGTTCTTAAATTTTCACACTGCCTGTTTTTTTAAACTCCTATATCTGACTAGCTTCTATTTCCATATTTTTAGATTAAAAATTCATGGTAGACATTAGATACAACTTAAATAAATGGTAACCCCTAAAAAGCAGTAAACATTTTCAGTGCACTGTCAGCTTGAAGATAAAAGCACTTAAGTTCTAGAAAGGTTTCACATTCTGTATAAATCTTGATGAAATAATGTTCAGGTACTATAGGGTCTCATAGAATATAAGACAATGCTTTATCTCACAAACTGAAATCTATGGTGCCTTCATGAAGATAAAAAGAAAATTAACTAAAATCTGTTTACAAAGTACCAATTATAAATCAAGTGCAGTTTATCTATGCATTATGCTGTCTTAATGAAAAGGACACACAAAAACAAAAACAAACCCTTCAATTGTGTGGATTCTAGCAGAGAAGACATATACTAAAGCAGAATTCTTTCTTTATTGAGGCCTGACATGAAGATTTTATGTTACAATGAGATGCTGGAGTATCTATATTTTATTTAATTACGTAAAATCAAATTTTACGTAGTTAGGAATTTCTGCATGTCACTATTCAATGTATGTCTGTATTTTTTTTTTAAGCCATCTAGATACCCATCTTCAATTAATTATTAGTTTGGATATTTTGCAAAAATATAATTTTGCAACCAAGTTAATTATTCAAGAAATGATCCCGAGCTTTTCCTGTCTGTTGTTAGCCTGTGGACCATTTCTTTCTTCACTTAGAATTTTTACCAGGGATTGAGTAAAGTTATGAGACTATCCAAATCTGGTGTTATACTACCAGTTAAAGCTCTAACAAAAGAACCAGAAGCCTTAAAACTCACCTCAGTCTCACTATTTAGACAAATCTATTACACTGTCCCCAAGTACCTAATGTAAAAAAATTCACCAAACACTTGTTGAGTGCCACAATTTGTACCAAATTGTGGTACACACAAATGAATGATGCTGGGCTCAGCCCACATAAGACAATGGGGACAAGGAAATTATGCAATATAAAAAATAACAAGTTAAAATAGACTATATTACTTTAGGTTACTCTGTTCTACACACTGTTCTCTGTTATATACAGTACCGCCAAGCCTCAACAACCCTGCCATGATTAAATACTGCTATTCTCATTTTAAAGGTGACGAAAGTAAGTTTTACCCATTGGTAGTAAATAATAAAGTCTACTGACTTAAGCCAATGAGCTTTTCACTACATAGCATTTCCTCTTGAACATCTTATTCGTTACTATTATAGCTATGATCAAAGTACTAATTAACCCTGCCTGAGAGGACTGAGGATTTCATTAAGATTTAAATGAGGATCTATTTTGTAAGTTCCATGAAGACAAGGGTTTATGCGTAATTCACTGACCAAGCACAGTAACTTTTACAAAACAGTCACTTAATTAATAATTGATCAAAGAGTAAACCAATGACTTTTAAACAGAAACTTAAATGATAAATAGGAGTCTGCTGAACAAAATGGAAAAGGCACTACAAGCCAAGAAATAGCATGGATAAAGGCATGTAAACATAAAAGGGCACTGTAATTTAAGGAAGTTTTGGTAAGAAATCACAGCTAGAGAGTCTCAGGATGGCAAAAGTCGAGGTGAAAAACAGGTTTAAAACCAGATTTCACAAGGCCTTGTATAGTTAACTAAAGTAACTACCTTTACATCCTAGTCTACAGAGACAGCATCAGGCTTTCACAACAGAGGTTTAATATGATCAGGCTTATATGCACATGGCGGCAACATACAGAATGTCTGGATTAAGGCAGTTAGGACGGACCCTAGAAGTGAAGGCTTGAAAGACATATCTGAGGTAGAATAGATAAGACTTCACATGATATTCAAATATGGAAGATGAGGAAAAAGATAATGAGAATGAAATCAAGGGTTGTAACAAGATGGAAGTTGGAAGACAAAGATGTTAATTAAAAATAAATATGTGTTAAACAGGCTTGACTGGGAAAAATAATCACATCCTAGATGCCTAATAACATCCAGGCAGGTATTTCTAACAGCTAAGTAATATAACACTGGAACTTGAAAGACAAGAGGCCTGTGCTAGAGATTTAAAATAGGGAGACTGACCAGGCATGGTGGCTCATGCCTGTAATCCTAGCACTTTGGGAGGCTGAGACAGGTGGATCACTTGAGCCCTAGAGTTCAAGACCAGCCTGGCCAACATGGCAAAACCCTCTCTCTACAAAAGATACAAAAATGTAATCCCAGCACTTTGGGAGGTTGAGGCAAGCAAATCATAAGGTCAGGAGTTCAAGACCAGCCTGGCCAACATGGTGAAACCCCATATCTACTAAAAATACAAAAATTAGCCAGGCATGGTGGCATGTGCCTGTTATCTCAGCTACTTGGGAGGCTGAGGCAGGAGAATTGCTTGAACCTGGGAGGCAGAGGTCACAGTGAGCTAAGATCGCACCACTGCATTCCAGCCTGGGTGACAGAGAAAGACTCCGTCTCAGGAAGAGAAAAAAGACAACAAGATAAAAAAATTAGCCAGGTGTGGTGGTGCATGCCTGTAGTCCCAGCTACTTGGGAAGCAGAGGTGAGAGCATCTTCCGAGTTCAAGAGGTTGAGGTTGCAGTGAGCCGAAATTGTGCCACTGCACTCCAGCACAGGTGACAGAGTGAGATCCTGTCTCAAAAAATATACAAGAAAATAGGGAGATTGATTAACCTTAGGAGTCAGCAGATTTAGTATTCATTTAACAAAAATGTATGAGTATTTATTGTAAGCCAGGTATTGTGCTAGATTCAGAGAAGAGTCTATTGAAAGGACAGGAGAAAGACAGGGATGAATATTGCAGAAGAGAAAAGGATCAGTAAAAGAAACAGAGAAGTAAGTAACAGTGCCTTACAATCAGTAAGACAATGGACGAACCAAAATAGAACAGTGCCAAAGACAAATGAACAAAGATGTTTCAAAGCAGTGAGTGGGTACCATTATTTAATTCTGCTTAAATATGCCCGAAAGGATGAAAAATGAAGAGAAGCCTTTGTTCATGTTTTGTGTTTTTAACAGCTTTATGACATATAATGTATATACCATAATGCTCACCTGTTTAAAATGTACAATTCAATGGTTTTTAGTATATTTATGGAGTTGTACAATCATCACCATAATCTAATTTGAAAACATTTTTATCACCCCAAAATGAAACCCCATACCCATTACCAGTCATTCCGCATTTTCCCTTCCTCCCAGCTCCTGGCAATGATTAGCCTACCTTCTTTCTCTACATATTTACCTGTTCTGGACATTTTATATGAATGGAATCCATATAATATGTAGAATTGTGTGACTGGCTTCTTTCACTCAGCATGTTTTTGAGGTTCATCTATGTTGTAGCACTTATTAGTAGTTCATTCTTTTTACTGCTGAATCATATTTCATTGTGTTGATATGCTACATTTTGATTATCCATTCATGTATTGATGAAAACTTGAGTTGTTTCCATTTTGTGGGGATCTTTGGGTTTTACAATAAGAAAACGGAAGTACTTGGTTAACTATCTAGCATTCACTTCTCTCCTCTTTCCTAATAACTGAATTACAATTTTGTTTAGATATAACTATCTAGCATTCACTTCTCTCCTCTTTCCTAATAACTGAATTACAATTTTGTTTAGATAT
>NW_012101321.1:2643611-2645309 GCF_000951045.1 Mandrillus leucophaeus | reverse complement strand
CACACACACACACACACACACACACACACACACACACACACACAAAAAGCAGTTGACCTGACTCATTCAAGATTTAGGACTGATTTGGTTGGCAGACCAAATTAAGGGAAGTTAAGGAAAATGAGTAGGCTAGTAAGAATCCCTGGGATGACTATGGGTGATAAATCCATGATCTTTCTGGACTTCAATAAAATAAATAACATAGGCTTTATAGACATTGACTCATTGGGAAATCAAATTTATCCTGCATCCCAAGCTACTTATATTGATGATAACTAATCAATATAACTGGCTTATGATGCAGTGTAAATTTGATTTTCCAATGAAACAATCAGTAATTCTGTTTAATCAATATATCCAGTCCTCTTATTTACTGCTATTATGTTTTCAACTTGTACTAAAACACACCTAGAATAAAAGAATGGAGGATTATACTGTACTTGAAGACTTCCTTCAGTCTTCAAAAGTGATAGGATCACTAGCCAGGAGATGAGGATAGGGAGGAGAAGATTGTTGTAAATAATCATGGGACTGAACAATCTATACACAGAAACCATCTGAAGGCTTAGGGAGACAGGACCTCACTCTTTTAAGAAGTATATTACATTACGCTCCTGGAAAGAGGATGGGAACTAAAATTTACTGACTGCCAATAATGTATTAGGCATACTATTACGTATTTTACATGTGATCTCATTTAATTCTCAAAACAACCATATAAATTAGAGATATAACACCTATTTAACGGTTGAAGAATTGAGGCCCAGAAGGTGATTCAGTTACTAAGAAATAGCGTTAGACCCTCCCATCTAGAACTATCCATTACCAAAATTTTTCCAGGCTACTTTGGCTAAGACATTCATATTAGGTTCATTAATATACTTCTTATGACAGTTCATTATATTGGTATGAGTTTAAATATCTCTTTCATAAAGTGACGATTTAACTATAACCAAAACATTTTCATAAATTATATGAAAACCTATCAACACACATTTCAATAAAGAATAACTAGAAAATTCATAATTTTTCCAGCATTAGCAACACCCAAAATTCAAATAGCAAGGCTATTAGACTAAGGGTAAGGAGTTACAAAGCTTTATCGCTTTTCAATGGATAAGTATAACTAAGTACTGTGTAGTGCCAGGTCAGCATTTGTAAGTAAGTAGCCTGGAAGATATTAATATTAGAAATATTTTTAGTAACCCCATCACTTGCCCCAAATTTGGAAGAACTACATAAGCATCTACATTAAACGATCTCATATCCAAGAACCACTGCTTTGGCATACAGAACCTTTATTTCTACACGCTCTCTATCTCTCTTTCTCTCTCTCTAAGACAAGGCCTCACTCTGTTGCCCAGGCTGGGGTGTAGTGGCACAGTCATAGTTCACTGCAACTTCAACATCGCAGGCTCAGGTGATCCTCCCACCTCAGCCTCCTGAGTAGCTGGGACTACAAGCACATGCCACCATGTCAGGGGAATTTTTGCATTTTTTGTAGAGATGGGGTTTCACCCTGTTGCCCAGGCTGTATTTCTCTCGAAGTCAAGTCCTATATCACGTTTGTTGTTGTTTTTCTTAAGATACTTTGAAAGTAATAGGAAGACAAGAAAAGAGCAAAAAAAAAAAAAAAACAAAAACAAAAACAAAAAAACAAAAAAAACCCCTCCATAGTATAACATTTTGATCTTTAAA
>NW_012101321.1:2639131-2640727 GCF_000951045.1 Mandrillus leucophaeus | reverse complement strand
CTAATAACTGAATTACAATTTTGTTTAGATATAACTATCTAGCATTCACTTCTCTCCTCTTTCCTAATAACTGAATTACAATTTTGTTTAGATATCTATTGCTTTTTAAATGTTTCTCTGACTTATGGAAAGCTGACCAAATTATGATAAATCCTGTCATTCTCAGCAGTTACTGGTTCAGGAATCCAGTTTTGAGAGGCTCACTGCATAAATTCTGCCTAGCAACCATTTTTCACCAATATGAAATGGAAACCTTCTATTCAGTGGTTGAGACAAGAGTTCTTTCTTTTTCCTGATGGTCTGAAGCAATGAAACGTGTAGACCCAGTTGCTGGCAGTCAAAATGCATCCATGAGAGAAGCCAGATTGGAAATAGTTTACACATCCAGGGACAGAGAACAGAAAGAGTTGCAGGAATATGGAGCTAGAAGTGTGCCCCAAAGCCTATACATACCTGTACTTCTACTTATAAGAGATATTATACTTCTTCATAATCTGTTTAAGTGAAGAAGTTCACGTGGTGCAAGGTTTCTTATTACTCGCCTTTGAAACCATCTAACAGATACATGGATTACTGGTGATGCTGTGAGCAATTTGATTACACTGGTTGGAAGGAAAAGCAGACAGTAGCACACTCATGCTTTGGTGGCAACAGTTAATATTGATTTCCTCTTCAAAAATTTTGACCATGAAAGGAATTAGAGAACTAGGATGGTAGTTTAAAGAAGGTAAAGAACAGACTTAAGCATGTTTGCAGATGGAAAAGATGAAGTCCAAAGAATTCAAAGAAACTGAAGATGGCATTGGGGGTAGGAAGTGGGTAGCAGGAGCAGGGTTTGAGAAAGACAGAAGAAGTATGATTCCATAAAAAGATAACATGATGAACTTGGAAGTAACCAAGGTCATCTCTTTCTCTGTGGCAAAAATCCAAGGATGTAAGACTCTGTACTTTAATAAATTCAGGGCTGAAGAGAAAAAAAACTAAAGGCCAGATTTTGACCTGATTATTTCTATTTTTTCTACTAAGTAGCATATTTTTGACTGATGAAAAGAATAGAGGGGTAAAATTAGAAGAGGTGCCTTGGGGAATACAAAAGAAAGCTGACAAAGGAAAAGTTTAAGGATGATTAAATAGCTTATGAAGGTCCAGCTGAGTTTGGAAACCACTGAGGTAATGTAGTATCAATCTGCAGAATTGTGTGATTTTCCTATACCCCGACTCTGACCATACTTAGTAACCTGGGAGAAAGAGTAAAAATAGCAGCTGAGGCCAGGCATGGTGGCTCACACTTATAATATTACCCAGCAGTTTGGGAGGCCGAGGCGGGTGGATCATGAGGTCAGGAGTTCGAGACCATCCTGGCCAACATGGCAAAACCCGGTCTCTACTAAAGATACAAAAAATTATCTGGGCGTGGTGGTGTGTGCCTGTAATCCCAGCTACTCGGGAGGCTGAGGCAGGAGAATCGCTTGAACCCGGGAGGCAGAGGTTGCAGTGAGCTGAGATCGCATTATTGCACTCCAGTCTGGGTGACAGGGTGAGACTCCATCTCTCTCACACACACACACACACACACACACACACACACACACACAC
>NW_012101321.1:2631106-2637426 GCF_000951045.1 Mandrillus leucophaeus | reverse complement strand
AAAAACAAAAACAAAAACAAAAAAACAAAAAAAACCCCTCCATAGTATAACATTTTGATCTTTAAATAAATAATTTTAAAAAGTTTACATGAAAAAAAAAAAAAAAACCAGCATAATCCATCACTTCCTCTCTTTAAACCAAAACTCTCGGGAAAATACTGAGAGTAAATAACTGATTTTAACTAACATAAAGGAAAAAAACATATATATATATATACACTGTGCTTTGCAACCTGGATAAATTAAAGCATTAGCAAAAGGTATGTGCTCTTTATCCACTGGGGAAAACAAGGCTTATTATGTTACATTTCCAGGTTTTTAAGACAGTTGGAAGCCAGTTCTCTGAATAGTTGCTGTCATCTCCTGGATACTTTCTAGTACTTTTCAATTTTGAAGCAATTATTCACATTCTAAAGTGATTTATTTTCCTCTCTTTCTTTGCTACATTTCATTTCTTCTGGTTCTCAATGACCATCTCTACTTTGGCTTAATTATATTCATTTACAAATATTTTCTGAGTACCTGCTACCATCTGGAAAGAACTGGTTGAGGTGCCTTAAGAAGTACTCATATGAAGAAAACACAAGTCTCTAATCTCAAGGCACTTAAAATCTAATAAATGGGATAAAATAAGCAAACAAAAAATTATATGACATAAAATCCACACCATAAGAAAAGTAAAAACCCAATGCTATGGAAAGGCAAAGAAAAGAGTAATCACATTTGTTTTAAAGGGATCAAGAAGCTTTAAGGAGCAAGAGATTTTTGAGAAATATCCTTAAGAAGAGGCCAATTTTCAATTGATACACAAAGAAGATGATGACATTTTAGGCTTTTAAGAGATCATAAGTAAAAGTATAGAGGTCTGAAAATTGGAAGCAGTCTCATTTAGCTGGTCCAATAGGAAATGAAATATGAAAGATAAGTTAGAGCCATAACATAAAAAAAACAGGAATGAAAAACTAATAAGTTTATATTTCACTCATTTACTCACTTGTTCATTTAATAAAAAACACATACTGAATACCAACAATGAGTAAAGATGGGAGATTCAGTCATTTGGTGATAGAAAGTCATTATCCTCCAGGATCTCAAAATCCAATAAGAGAAACAGATATATGAAGAGATAATTACAATATATGCAAAAGGTACCTTAGGGACACAGTGGAAGGGCATTATGCAAAGTAATAGAAGGCTTCTTAGGAGACAGTAATCCACAAATTGAGTCAAAGAGTTAACAGATGTTAACCACGAAAGTAAGAAAAGGAAAATCATTCTTTCTCAGGGAATAGCATTAGCAAAGCCAAACAAGTAAGAAACAACTGGGTATAAGCTAAACTTAAATGTTTCCAGAATTTTTGGAGAGGCATAAAGCAAGAAGTGCCCAAAGAAGAGGCTATAGAGGGCAGGGGCCAGATCATGAAGAATCATTTTAGGAGTCTGGCTCCTGGTTTAAAATCTATGTGTGATTTTTTTCAGGCCTTACCATGGGCAGTTACAAAGCCTTTACTCAGCAGGCCTCATGGAGAAAAGCTATACTCCCCACATCAGACTTGATGTACAGCAAATGCTTCGCATCTCTGGAGGGAGTTGCAGCTAAGGTCTTAGGCCTCTCTGGCCAGTTATGCTCTTTGCACATTTATATTCCTAGCCCTGATGACTTCATTCTTAGGTCTGTATCTGAAACCTTGGCCTAAGATCCTCTCCAGGCATCTCTTCCTAGAACTCCTTACTCGGAGAGGAAGGGGAAACTCTGAAGACAGTATTCCCTACTCTGATTCAGCCTGTTCCAAGACCACCCCACTAGCCCTTCCTCTGACCTCATGGTCCATAAAACTACCACAGTCTTTAGTTTCAAGTTCCTTCAACAATAAGATGACTCTCATATCTGCACAGATCCACACTAACCCTTGAAAAGCATGCCATTCTATGGGGGGAAATAGAATGGAGAATCAACCCCTTCCTTTGGCTTTAGACTCTTGCTAATATCATCATAGTAAATGATTAAAGGCTTACCCTTTCATTTTCGGCTTCTTACTTCAATTGGCTACTCCTACATCTGACAATTCAACTCTCCTACCTCAGCTTAGGTATGACCATGTCATGTTAAGGAGCTTGAGTTTTACCCTATAGCAATGGGGAGATATTAAAGTGTTTTAAGCAGGTATTATGACTGCAGAAAAATAGAAACATTAGACTATAGGGAAGAAATGTCTTAAATGAGGACACAAGAAAGTGGAAAAAAAGTAAGAAAGTTATTGGAATAAACAATATGTAATGAGGGTCTTCAATACTAATTTTTAAATTTCAATTTTTCAGGTTTATCCTATCAAGATATTATTGAAATTTGCCTAAAATTGTCTATGATACAAGGTGGGCAATAAATATAAATGAATAAGGGCATGATAGAAAAGCTCAAGCATACAGCCATTTTGTTCACAACAAAATAATTTCCAAACCATGTGATGTACAAAGTTAATTAAACGTTACATGGAAAAAGTAGACCTAGAATTGAAATAGAGAGATCAAAGTACTAAAGCTAAGAGTAGAGATGAAAAAAGAACATAGGAAAGGTCTAACAGATGATCTATCACCTCAGCACAGAAAGGACATACATGTAATCTACTCACATTCCACTCATCTCCCTGAGTCTTGTAATACTGTAAAAGAAATGTATTTCCTGGCTGGGTAGCCATTTCCCAGCAAAACTTTAAACTATAGAAAGAGGCATGAAACTATGGTGATCAGCTGGCCATATCTGCGACAGATGACAACAGGTACCAAAAAGAAAACAGAAAAAAGGGACAGAAAATACAAGGAAGGTAATAGAAGACATGTTAACATCTCAAGTAAGATGCTTAGAAATAATTTTCTGAAAGCAACCTTTGAGCAAAGACTTGAAGGAGGTGAAGGTGTCGGTTATGCAGATATCTTAAAGGAAAAGGATTCCCAGCAGGGAAAACAGTAATACAAAGGCCCTCAGGTAGACACACTTGGTGAAACGATGGAACATAGGAGGCTATTTTGGATATATAAAGAGTAACAGAATTAAGTAGAAATCAGTAGAAATCAAATAGCTTCTAAGAGGGCCAAATCATTTAAGTCTTCATGTTATAACAAGAATTTGACTTGTATTCTCTGTGGAACGAGACATTAGAAGATTATAAGCAAAGAACTGATGAGACCTGACATGGTTTAACATGGTTTAACGTGATCACTCTAGCTCCTGCAAAAGCCTGGCTGTGAGTGGAAAGGCTGTCCAGTTTATAGGCTTTTGCAATAATCCAGGAGAGAGAAGATGATGTCTGGGAACAAATAGCAGCAGTGGAAGTCATAAAAAGTCATTGAATTATGGATATATATTGAAGGTTCAGTCAAAAGAATAAGCTAACAGATCATATATGGGATGTGAGAGGAGAGGAAGCAATGATATTACAAGTATTTTGATCTGAGAAAATAAAAGAATAGAACTGACACTGAGATTAAAGAGAATGTGAGAGGACCAGGTTTTAATAAAGAAAGCCTAAAATTTGGTTTTAAACATGTTTTATTCGGGATGCCTATTAGAAATCTGCGGAGAAAAGGGTTAACTATTCACCAAATCCCTTTTCATCTTCTTCTTGGGCATACAACTAGACCATATTTCTAATTCTCCTTTGCAATTAAGTGTGACCATATGACTGAGTTGTAGCCAGTGACCTGCAAGCAGAAGTGATTGAGGCAAACTTCCAAATCCGGCCAATAAAACTTTCCACATACAACTGGCCATGCTCTATCACCTTCCACTGTTTTGATGCAGATGAATGTGGCACTCTTGGAAGCCAAGAACCAAGGATAATGGAGCTATAAGATGAAGGAAATTATCCACCAGAAATATGTTATAAAATTTATATGAAACAGAAATTATGTTCTATTATGGTCAGACACCAACTGGGATTTGGAATCTATCCACTAAAGCAGTTACCACTGCCCAAACCAATACAGATACCCAAGCTGAGATACTCAGTAAATAACTGAATATAAGAGTGTGGAGTTCAAAGGAAAGAACCTGAAAGGATATGTAATTTGAGAGACATTGATGAATAGTGTTTACATAATATAGGTGTGGACTGGCTCAGACTTTCAAATAAGTGACCAAAGCTGGAGAAGAAAATGGAAAAGTAAAAGTACAAAGAATAAGGCCTGCACCAGCCCAACAATAAAAGAGATTGAAAAGACGAGGAAGAACCAGCAAGGAATTTTGAACAGAGGCCAATAGTAAGAAGAAAACCTCTTTACTCATCTCATATTAGAGGTAAGAAAAAAACAAGAAAAATACAGTGTCCAAGAAACCAAATGAAAAAAATGTGTCAAGGAGAAAATAGTAATCAACCATATCAAGTGGTACCCAAAAGTCAAGTAAGAAGAAAATTGAGACTTGACTATTGGATTTATTTATTTATTCATTTATGTATTTAAAGACTAGTCAATGACTATTGGATTTAACAACAGTGATGTCTCTGGTGACCTTGAAAAGAACAGCTACAGTATACGGTGGGAAAAGAGCCTGAGTGAAGCAACTTCAAGAGAGAATGGGAGAAGAGAAACTTAGCAAGTAGAAATAAATCTTTCAGTTATTCAACTGTAGTACAGAAGTCACATATCGCATACTGGATTTAGTACATTATAAACATTTCGGGGGAAAGCATGAATGCAAATAATCCAGCAAATGGTACTTTATGAATGCCATAGAAGTTTACAGCATAAAGAGATTCTAGTAGACCCTGACACATCAGAAGAATACCCTAGATATAGAGAAATATAATTTGAAAAGATAAAAAGTCAAAATCACAAAGCCTGCAAACTTCTAAGGGTTCATTCATGTTCAGTTCATTAACATGCAAAGGCAAGTTTGGTACATTTTGTCAGCAAGCTTGTCAACTAGGGTTTATACTTCAAATATTGACATTCAACTATCAATATTCAACTTTGAGTAGAATCAAAAGGTTAAGAGAAAGATTAAGAAAAACTGGTTCCTGAAAAAAAAAATCATTGATGGGAGCTGAAATAGCTCTAAGAAGGAGCAATACTATCTATGTTAATTTCAAGAACTAAAATACAAACTATCTCAAAAAACCTCATAAATAAACAAATACGATTTAACAATAAAACACTTAATCCAGACATTTAAAATGAATAATCTAGACATTTAATCTAGACATCTAAAATCCAGACATTTAAAATGAATAACAAATAGCACCGGCTGGGCGCTGGCCTCACGCCTATAATCCCAGCACTTTGAGAGGCCAAGGCGGGCAGATCACCTGAGGTAAGGAGTTTGACACCAGCCTGGCCAACATGGGAAATCCCATCTCTACTAAAAATACAAAAATTAGCCAGGCGTGGTGGCTCATGTTTGTAATCCCAGCTACTCCAGAGGCTGAGACAGGAGAATCGCTTGAACCCAAGAGGCGGAGGTTGCAGTGAGCAGAGATCGCACCATTGCACTCCAGACTGGGAAACAAGAGCAAGACTTCGACTCAAAAAAAAAAAAAAAAAAAAAAAAGAGGGGTGGAGCAAGATGGCCGAATAGGAACAGCTCCAGTCTCCAGCTCCCAGCGCCAGTGACACAGAAGACAGGTGATTTCTGCATTATCAACTGAGGTACTGGGTTCATCTCACTGGGGAGTACCGGACAATCAGTGCTGGTTGCAGCCCGAACAGCGAGAGCTGAAGCAGGGCGAGGCATCCCCTCACCTGGAAAGTGCAAGGGGGAAGGGAATCCCTTTTCCTAGCCAGGGGAACAGAGACATACAACACCCGGAAAATCGGGTAACTCCCACCCCAATACTGCGCTTTAAGCAAACGGGCACACCAGGAGATTATATCCCACACCTGGCTGGGAGGGTCCCACGCCCACGGAGCCTTCCTCATTCCTAGCACAGCAGTCTGTGATCTAACTGCAAGGCAGCAGCGAGGCTGGGGGAGGGGCGCCTGCCATTGCTGAGGCTTATGTAGGTAAACAAAGCCCTGGGAAGATCAAACTGAGTGGAGCTCACAGCAGCTCAAGGAGGCCTGCCAGTCTCTCTAGACTCCACCTCTGGGGACAGGGCACAGCTAAACAACAACAACAACAACAGCAGCAGCAGCAGAAACCTCTACAGACACAAGCAACTCTGACAGCTTTGAAGAGAGCGGTGAATCTCCCAACACGTAGGCTGAGATCTAAGAATGGACAGACTGCCTGCTGAAGTGGGTCCCTGACCCCTGAGTAGCCTAACTGGGAGACATCCTCCAATAGGGGCAGACCGACACCCGACACCTCACACGGTGGAGTACAC
>NW_012101321.1:2584432-2625458 GCF_000951045.1 Mandrillus leucophaeus | reverse complement strand
CACACCAACATGGCACAAGTATACATATGTAACAAACCTGCACGTTATGCACATGTACCCTAGAACTTAAAGTATAATAAAAAAATAATAATAATAAATAAAAAATAAAAAAAAATAACCAGCACTATCAATTCAAAGAACTTAATGTCTATGTCAGAGCTTTCCTATGTTCTGCCTGAGGCACACAGAAGCCATATAGGCTACACATCCATTTTCTTTTACAAGTTCATTGCTATAGCCACTAAACTTTGTCTCTTAATCATAAAGACACATTAAAATGCACTGTTCCCGCCGAGCATGGTGGCTCATGACTGAAATCCCAGCACTTTGGGAAGCCAAGGTGGGCAGATTGCTTAAGCCTAGGAGTTCAAGGCAATATGGCAAAACCCCATCTCTACAAAACACAAAAAGCCGAGCGAGATGGTGCAAGCCTGTAGTCCCAGCCACTCAGAAGGCTGAGGTGGGAGGATCAATTGAGCCTGGAGAGGTTGAGACTGCAGTGAGGCATGATCATCCCACTGCACATCCAGCCTAGGTGACAGAGCAAGATCCTGTCTTGCAAAAAAAAAAAAAAAAAGACTGTTAGATTCTGATAGTTTCTATTCTTGCCTTTATAATCACACAGTATAATCAGCTTCTGCAAATTACTATTGTAAAAAGTTTACTTTTCATTATTCTACTTCATTCATTTAGTTACATGTGCTCAGCTAGGGATATAGCATGGGGGAAAAAAAAGCAAACAAAGACCCTGTTATCTATCACTTACACTCTTGTCTATCTGAAAGACTCTCTGTCCCAAAAAGGATCTTGCATGGAAAAAAGTCATCTTTTAGTAAATGAGGATTATGTAAGCTAACAAAAGCATAAATGAAATATAAAAATATTACAAAGGGTTCATGAGATTCCCTCAGCTTCATTTACATTACGAAATAGAAAAATTAAGTTATTTGAGTTGTAGCTCTTCTCTGTCAACTCCTAATCTTTGGGAACCTGGAATAGTTTTTTGTTGTATTTTTTTTTTAAGTTAAAAAAGTATAAAGCCCTAAGTTTAGAAACAATTTATACAAAAAATTAGTTGTACCCTCTTAAGAACAGACCAATATTTTCAGTGCTAATCTCCTCAAACAGCAATAAACTATGTTATGTCCTAGTCAGTTTATTAGTTTTACTGCAAATATATGACAAGTAAGCTTTCTGGTTTGCTATAGCATTTTCTTTAGCTACAGAAATGTTAAAAATGCTGTTTATTTTAATTATATAGTAAATTCACAATAAACATTACGTATACATATATTATGTATATGTGTGTGTGTGTGTATATATATATATGCACACATATATATATCCTAAGTCAGCAGTTTAAATCAAAAGACAAATATGCACTTAAGTCTACTAAAAGAAATAATCATATTAGAGAGAAAGCACACTAAGAATAACCTCTACATTTTAATCTGCTGGAAAAATAAATGCAGCCATACCTGGAAAAAGATGCATAAAGTTTTAAAAACAAAGTCATTATTTCTAAGTTTTATAAGGTTATTATCAGTGCAAGTTTAAAAAGAAAATAAAATCCCAAGAGGTACATGTTTAAATACCTTATGGTTTCATTTTACACTTCTCATATCAGGATGAAGTCTTAAAAGTAATTCAAAAGGAAAATGAAAGTATTTTGCCCAGAAGATAGAGTCCATATGTTCTTCAATGTGGAAATCCATTGGGAAAAAGGCTTGAGTTTTTAAAAACTGAATTTTGACAATTGGAAGCCGATGTGGCTTTTTTTTTCCCTCTCCATGAAGATTTGAGTCATTCTCAGGGGCAATGAAATAGACCTTTATCAAGTATTGCAAAGCTTAACACCTGTTTAACTCCAAATTACTTAGAAAACATTTAGTGAGTCTTCAGAATCTCACAGTAAGAGTTGTTATAAACACTTTTCCTAACAGTAAGATGTTTTTTAAGTTTAGCAAGAAGGCAATATTTACATATTTAAGTCTGTTTGTATTTCATATTCTACAGATATCAACCCTCTTGTAATAGTCTATTACTACTATACAGATTCATATACAATTTTGTTTTTCCTATTGGTAAGATTATAAGTAGTCTGTAATTAAATAACTAGTTGAACATCCTTTATACCACAACTGGGGGCAGAGTCTGGTTCTTCCCCACTGTTTGTATGAATCCCAAGCTTCTAGCACAATAAGAAGCAACTAGTATGCACTTAAAAAATAAAGCCCATCAAAATGATAAATATGTACCCTACTCTAACCATTCTTTCGCAGATCTAAAATGAAGCTGACATATTCAATGTTAAAATGAGTTTGCTCTCAAAATCAAGGTAGAAAATAGATTGGAGTTCTTACAGAAGCCTCAGTTTTACACAACATAGCACAAATTGGATAACTTGTGCTCCACTACTAATGCACACAATTCCTAATTGATTGTAATTTAACTACAAAAAATTATTGTATTCCTATTATGTAAAAAGAAATTTGATAAACTACACTGACATTTAAATACCTAGAATAAAAACATTTAAGGTTTCACTAATGGATCAAAAACTACATCACAGTTAAAGTAACTATGATAGTGTATTTTATAAAAACACACATTTCTCAAAACATATACAAATGGCCAACAAACATATGAAAAAATGCTCAACAACACTAATCATCAGAGAAATGGAAATTAAAACCACAGTGAGATACCACCCTACTCCCGCAAGAATGGCCATTATTAAAAAGTCAAAAAACAGTAGACGTTGGCGTGGATGTGGTGAAAAGGGAATGCATATACTCTGCTGGTGGGAATGTAAATTAGCACAACTTCTATGGAAAACTGGAGATTTCTTAAAGAATTAAAAGTAGGTCTACCATTCGATCAAGCAATCACACTACTGGGTATCTGTCTGAAGGGAAATAAGTCATTACATCAAAAAGGCATCTGCAAGCATACGTTTATTGCAGCACAACTCACAACTGCAAGGATATGGAATCAACCTAAGGGCCCATCGAACAATGAATGGATAAAGAAAATGTGGCATGTATACAACATGGAATACTCCTCAGCCATAAAAAAGAATGAAATAATGTATTTTGCAACAACTTGGATGGAGGTGTAGGCCATTATTCTAAGAGAAGTAACTGAGGAATGGAAAACCGAATACCACATATTCTCACTTATAAGTGGGAGCTAAGCTACGAGTACACAAGGCCATACAGAGTGATATAATGGACTATGGGGACTCAGAAGGGGTAGGGCCAGTGGGGAGGCAAGGAATAACAACCTACATACTGGGTACAATGTACACTACTTGGGTGACTAGTGCACTAAAATCTCAGACTTCGCCTCTATACAATTAATTCATGTAACCACTTGTATTCCAAAAGTGGTTGAAATTTAAAAAAAAAATTTAAAGCCACATATTTGTTTTGAAATTTTTTCAGAGAAATTTAATTGTATTCTGCTGTTCAATAAAAAGTGTTCAACAGCAATCTCTTATGTTCTGGCTCCTTCGCCTCCAACTTCTTTCCTTTCTCTGGAAAAAAAATGCAATAAAATAAAGGATAGAGTGCAAAAGATTTTTTAATAAGAACTCTCAGTAAAAGCAATTGCATGAAAATGGAAATTACTGGCACTAAGTGGTCTCCAAACATCTGTTTTGAAAGATATTTTTTACAATGATTCAAATGCTCTTTTTATACCTGATCTCCCTTATCATTTAAGCTAATTTTTTAACGTTTATAAGTTGCATTTTAAAAAACTGAGGGCTTCCTATGTTTCTTTATTCCTCAACAAATGTTTGTATATTATAAGTTGTGCTCTCATACATACTTTTTAAAAAGTTTAATTATGTCACTATGTAATAGCACTATAAAAGCAACACAGTATGTGAAAAACAGCACTAGATGGAAAGAAGTGTTATCTCGATTCTAGTTCTGACTTCACAATATCTTTTGGATCTTTACCAAACTCATATAACCTACTTGGGCCTCAGTCTCCTTCTCAATAAAATAAATGGGCTGAATTAAATAATCTTTACCTCCCTAACACCTTAAAAGTGCTACCATTTTGATATATTACTTAAAAAATACATTTCATTCTTAGTTATACTCCATACACTTGCCTCTATGTTCAAAATCATTACTTCCAGTTCCTTAGAAATCTCAAAAAATACTGCTGAAGGAAATGGAATTAATTTTTACTTTCCTATTATATATTTCACTTGAGAGTAAGGAGGACAGAAGGCAATAAAATACAACTGTTTGTGCAGTTGTGTGATGTCTTAGCTTGTACTTAGGGCAATGCTGTATGCACGCTTTTGATCAATGTAAAGAAGGTCTAGCATAGATAAACTTCCCTACAGGGAAACCAAAACAGTTGGATTGATTCTTTCTTTCTCCTTGCCACCCAAAACTGTGGGACATACTAGAGATAAAGAAGTAAGGGGAAATTAAACTTTCATAAGCATACAGGAAAGCAAGCAGCAGCATGTTTTTCTTTACCCTGTTGAATGTCATGGGCTAGAAGGACACTGAAGTTGTGAAGGAAGGGAGGTAACATGTTTAAGAAACTCAATACCTAGTTTTATAATGCAATGGCCTGTTTAGAATATTTAAGCTAAAGATATGGACATGAGATGTACTGAGCACATGAAAATAAGTAAACCACTGAAAAAGCAGAAACTATGAGGAATTTCTAAAAGATAGAACATGAGTAATTCCAGCACTTTGGGAGGCTGAGGCAGAAGGATCACTTGAGCCCAGAAGGTCAAGACTAGCCAGCCTAGCCAATATAACAAGGTCCCATCTCTACAAAAGTTATAAAAAGTAGCCACAATGGTGGCACATGCTTATAGTCCCAGTTACTTGAGAGGCTAAAGCAGGAGGATCACTTGTGCCCAGGAGTTCAATGCTGCAGTGAGTTATAATTGTACCACTGCACACCAGCCTGAGCAACAGAGAAAGACCCTGTCTATAAAAAATAAACCTAGTAGGATCAAACTGAAAGGTAAAATTCCAGACACATGCAGAAGATAAGTAAGTACTCTTCCAGGGGAAACTGTGGGAGCTTCAGCCTAAAGGCAACAGAGGCAAACAGTGGGTGAAAACAACGGTCACCTAAGACAATCTTAAGGCTGATTTCCTCTCTCCCCTCCCCTTACTTCTGCTTGGCTGCAAGCAAAATTGCTCACTCTTGGCTAAAGGCATATGTACTCTTGGGTTAGAAGAAGGGCAGATTCCTAGCTAGCTATTGATGACCAAAAAGAATAGGAAGCACTGCCGGTAGAAGAACATTACTGACAAATCTTTCCTGGCAGTACATTCAAACTTTGCCCCACAAGGGCATTCTGACAGAAAATTTGTATTGCAAATAACTCCTTTTGACTTAGTGATTTCACTTCTAGGTATGTATCCTAACAGAAATGCTCACACATATTCATTCAGAAAGATGAATCTGACAGGATTGCAGCACCTCTAAATAAGGAAATATTAGAAGCCAGCTAAATGTCCACCAGTAGAAAAGCTCAAATAAACTATAGTATTTTCATAGTATTAAATATTATATACCTGTTAAAAAAGAATGAGGTCGATATACATAAAATAGCATTGAATATAAGAAAAAAGTTAGTAGCTAATATACTATATACAGCATGGCCATATTTATATTTTAAAAATAGTAGGTGTTTATAAATACAAAAGAGGAAACCAGAAGACTATACATCAAACTATTTACCTCCTCAGGACTAGGAGACTTTCTGGGTAGGGATAAGTAGTAAAGGGAATTTTCACATAATAATTTAATATTTCACAATGAGAATGCATTTCTCTATACCCCTCACACTTGAAAAAGAAAAAAAAAAATTTGCCAGTTTGAATCTTGAATTGAGAAGAATGTTCCCCACCTAGACAAGAAAATTTTATACAATTTATATATCAAAAATTTTAAAATAATATCCACAGCACTCTATTTAACTTCAGTATGTTATAGATAACTGAACTACCCTCTACCACAACACACACATACCAAAAAGGTACAAACTATATGAACAGATTATTGTTTTCATTTTGTAAACATATTCAAGTAAAATGTTTTTAAAATCTGTTTCTTTTTAAAATTTAAATGTCATTCATGCAAATACTTATTTTGTGACAGCTATGAACTAACTGCATTCTCATGGTTTCCTGGAATAATAAAGCCAAGAAATATACATGTTTGAAACCCTGACTGTTGCTCAAACACTTTGAATTCAGAATATGAAAACGTGGTCATTCGCTGCCTTTCCTCTGTATAACAAGGCCAAACCCTACTTCCCTATCAAAAAAAAAAAGAAAAAAAAAAAGAAACCCAGGCTAGGCAATGGAATGAGAGACTCTGTCTCAAAAAAAAAAAAAAAAAAAAAAAATCCCCACAAACACACACACTATTCCCTTTTCACTCATACAAGGGCCTAAGTGTTTCCCTTCTCTAAGTTCTGCTTTCTCCTATCAGAATTCTATTCTCTCCCTTGTCACCATATGAACAGGAAAAACATATCAAACCTAAAGTTATCCAAAGAGAAGAAAAATTTCTACCACGATCTTGAACAACAAATGTTTTTTTAAATACTGTTTAGTAGAATTTTATACTAGTGTTTATACATGTTTATAAACTATACATATTTATACAACTAATGTATATATAAAACTAAACTTTAATTAAAGCTAGATAAAGGAATTAAAAATGTCAGATCCACAAAAAAGCATGTGATATGAAGTGCACGTTTACTCAATTTTGCCACTTCACATTGTATACATATTTCAAAACATTATATTGTATATAAATATGTACAACTTTTGTCAATTAAAAGTAATTAAGGTTTTTAAAATGTCAAACACATTTTTAAAATTACAAGTTTTTAGATAACAAAGAAAAAAGACAATACTTCAAACAGATGATCCTGAAGTGATTTTCAGAAAGAAACACTATTTTATATTGGATTGCTTGGCTTTTTACTACCTATTTCTAAGAGCTCTTTGTAGTCAAGGAAAATAACTAGAAAATAGGTTTTTGGAACACACAAATTGAAAAATGCATGTTAATACTTTAGAACAATTACCAGGAGTAGGAGATAGTGGGTAAGAAGCGCTATGTCAAGTATGGAATGTGTTGAAATCTCCAGAAGAGCTTTTCTAACTATAAAGGCCACTTGATCCCCCACAATCACCTTTTGAAATCTACTACAACCAAATTTACCAAGACATACATATTATACAAGTGACCAGTGTGGAGGTAGTGTGAACGCCAACTACTGCTTTTAGACTACAGGTGACAGATAAAATAAAGCCACATCTTCAAAGCTTTTTCAAGGAGAAGGCAGAATTATATTTTATCTCAAATGAGATAAAAGTAACATTTTTAGACTAGCATAAAATCTCCAAGTTATCTAAAATTATTTGTAAAATATTACATGCAGCTATGCTCAATATCTTAATATAACTTTAAAACCTGCCCCACTGATCACAAACAATCTTGGGTTTCACAGAAAGAGATATTATAATTTAATGCAGTGGCTCTCAATCTTGCATGAGCATTAGATTTACCTGGGAAACTTTATGAAAATACTCATGCCCAATCAGTATTTCTTGGGATGGGATCCTGGTATCAACTTTTTTTTTTTTTTTTTTTTTGAGACAGACTTTCGCTCTTTGTTGCCCAGGCTGGAGTGCAGTAGCACGAGCTCAGCTCACTGCAACCTCCGCCTCCCGGGTTAAAGTGATTCCCCTGTCTCAGCCTGCCAAGTAGCTGGGATTACAGGTACCCACTACCATGCCTGGCTAATTTTTGTATTTTTAGTAGAGATGGGGTTTCACCATGTTGGCCAGGCTGGTCTTGAACTCCTGACCTCAGGTGATCCGCCTGCCTCACCCTGCCAAAGTGCTGGGATTACAGGTGTGAGCTACAATGCCTGGCCGGATATATATAGGAAGCTTTCCATGAGATTCTAATGTCTAGCCAGGATGAAAAAACAATTGGATTAATCAAATGAACTGCCCTGAATGTTATATATTCATCTTTGATTTTTCTATGCTCCTGAGCAGCTGTGGAAACTTGGGTGTTTAACACAATATTCTGAGTCTTAATTCTCTCACTCTGTAGTATGAACTGACCTGGCTTAATATGATGACCAGGGATCCTCTTGGCTTTAAAGTTGTTTGATTAGACCATTCAAAACTGGCACATACATTTAACATACAAAAAGTGCTTCAAAAAAAAGTTAAACCTCATAACGTATACATTAAAATTTTACAGTTAAGATTTTCCACATTTACAAGTCCCATGTGCGGAACCATATTTACAAAAATAAGTGTTAATAGCTTGTTCTTAAGATACAGTTACTATGTGTTTGTCAATGAAAACCTTAATTACTATGAAATCCTATCCTTCACTGAAAAATCTGAAGTCATCCTCATACTCTAAGGGAACATTTTCAGTATCACATACCATTAAGAGTTATTCTTTGCGGTAACATATATCAAAAAAAGAAAAAAAAAGAAGAGACTGTAGTTTTTATGGAAAGGGTTTTTATCAAAACCAACAACTAATTTACAGGAAAAAAAAATGGCACTAGACTTTAGAAATTAAATACATATGTAAAGAAGTATTCATTTAAAAAGCCATTTTTAACAAATTAAGATTTCACTGCCACATATTAGATAAGATTTAAATTGCTTCTGTTTAAACACTTGGAAATGGGATTACCATTAGAAGAACAAAAAAACCTTAACACTGTATCAAAAACTTTAATTAAAGCCATATAACTTGTGATTAATATACTTACATTTGCTCAAATTGAAAGACAATACTACATTATTTTTTAAAAGATAATATTTTTTAAAACAATAGCTCATTTCTTCTAAAATAATACATACATCAAGATGGCAACATTTATGTTAATGTAAAATAATCACCTTTCATTTATCAGAACATATTAACAAGGGCAAAATTTTCAGTCATATAGTTTTGTAAAACAAAATGTAAGTTTATGCTCATCACCTCATATTAGCCTTAGGAAAACAAATCTGAAAAAAAATTAAAGCATATTTTAAACCTAGATACAAGTCATTCTGGGCTGCTCAGTATTCCTGGTCATATTTCAACAGAACACAAAATAAGAGCCTGACTGTGTGCTTAAAATTAATAAGTATACAAATAATAAAACTTCAATATAATATTCTAAGGTACTTTGACAAAAAAATTCTGAAATAAATGACATATAACAAGGCTTAACTTACTTCTATTTTTATGGTATAAATGTTAAATCATTCCTAATAGAAACACAAGGGTAGTTAATCTTGAAAATATTTTCTATAGAACATCATTTGAATTTTGAATTATTTTCAAACATGACTTTAAAATTAAGGTCAAAATTAGCAATCCAAAAATACTGTAATTAAAAGAAAGCAAATTCCCAAAATTAAATAGAAAGTATATCCAGCCCTCATAAGACATATAAAATATTTACATAATAATATGTAAGATATATTTCTTGTTGCAATAAATTATGAGAGGTTGGAATAAGTCTTGATGCAAAATGATATTTACCAATTCTTTTTAAAATACTGCAGTTCTTACATTCCTTTTACGTTTCCAAATCATAATACTACTTAATAGATGTAAAAATATAAAGTATTAGAATGTCTTTTTTGCCCTAATATTTAGGAAGAAAAGAGAATTCCAAAGAATAAAACATTCAGTTAAAAATATGTTTCCTCTTCTACTTCGACCCTCTTTGAAGTCAGCCTTTCAAGGTCCAATATCAGATGGAATGCAGTAGTAAAGATTTTATGACACTATACTAAATTTTTATTATTTCATTGAGAAAAATTGTAATAATAAAAAGGATTAAGATCTATTTCCCTTTTCACCATGTTAAGCTTTTAAGCTATTTTTTACTTTCATCAATTCCAATATACCATAAATCAAAAGTATTCTTCTTTTAATCCCAACAGTTGACAAAATAATGCATTTTACACGTGAATATGCTCAAGGAAAAAAAATTAACATTCTTTATCATTTCCCAACAGAGACAGTTAATACTCTACAGCCACATTAATAGAATCTTTCTGCCATTGTAGAAAGTTTGATAGCACTCCTATTTCAATGTCTGAATTTTTCTCCTTTTTTTGACAAAGACAAATGATTGCCATCAATCAAGATCCAATCGGGTATACAGAGAGTCAGGCAAATGCATCACTCTTTACTGGTTTTCTTGTTATTTGAGCAGGCTTTGCTCTATATTATTTTATAGAATGATCAAAAAACCAGCCATAAGATACATCATTCACACCCACTGTAAAATTAACTTTCATGAATAATGAGTTTTAAACCTCAGATAATGTATATGTTATACCAAGGATATTACTGAGTTCATTCCTGGCTAGAGATTATGTAAATGATACTATATGACCTTTATCATTACAACAGGACATGCAAAACGCATAATATTTCATACATCATTTTAAAGCAAGTCAGTTTCTAAAGGAAAAATTGTCACTTACAATTGAAGTGTTGAAGTTTTGAAAGAAAGAAGTATCTCTGAACATTGAGTCCTTCTTTTAACCTGTTACTTCCATTGAACATAAGGCAATAAAACCTACTAGTTCAAAAAGATGTACTTGATTTCTATATTTCTTTGTTGAGCTACTGTTAACATCATTTCAAAAACTCATATCATGTTGGCTAATCAACACTAAGTTTAAAATGGATAACAAGTATTAATATACACTTCTAAGTCATTCCTCTCAAAATTTTTGCTGTTATTTTTGAGGAAGGGTCTCTGTTACCCAAGCTTGGCTGTAGTGGCTTGATGACAGCTCAGTGCAGCTGCAAACTCTTGGGCTCAAATGATCCTCTTGCCTCATCCCCCAGGCAACTGGGACTACAGGTCAATGTCACCATAGCTGTTTTGTTTTTGTTTTTGTTTTTTTGTAGAGACTAGGTCTCACTACATTGCCCAGGCTGGTCTCAAACTCCTGGTCTCAAGCAATCCTCCTGTCTCAGCCTCCCAAAGTGCTGAGATTACAGGTGTGGTCCACTGCATCCAGTCTCAAAATGTCAATGTAATGGGTTAAGGAAGTAAAGGAAAACATTCCAACACTGTTTCTTTAGAACTATATTCTGCCAATCTTAAAATACTAAAAATATAAGTACAAACTACAATGGCCCACCAATTATAAAATAGCTCCTTTTTTAAAAGGTATAGGTCAGACACGGTGGCTCATGCCTGTAATCCCAGCACTTTGGGAGGCCGAAGCAGGTGGATCATTTGAGGTCAGGAGTTTGAGACCAGCCTGGTCAACATGGTGAAACCCCATCTCAACTAAAAATACAAAACTTAGCAGGGTGTGGTGGCATATGCCTGTAGTCCCAGCTACTTGGGAGGCTGAGACAGGAAGATCACTTCAACCCAGGAGGCGAAGGTTTCAGTGAGCCAAGGTCACACCATTGTACTACAGCCTGGGTGGTAAACAGAGCAAGACTCTGCGTAAACAAAATAAAAAAATAAAAAGGTATATAAAGAAATACATATTGCAAGTCCGGCGTGGTGGCTCACGCCTGTAATCTCAGCACTTTGGGAGGCTGAGGCGGGTGGATTGCCTGAAGTCAGGAGTTCGACACCAGCCTGGTCAACATGATGAAACCTCATCTCTACTAAAAATACAAAAAGTTAGCCAGGCATGGTGGTGGGCACCTGTAATCCCAGCTACTTGTGAGGCTGAGGCAGGAGAATCGCTTGAACCCGGGAGGTGGAGGATGCAGTAGCCAAGGCCACAGCATTGCACTGCAGCCAGGGCAACAATAGCAAAACTCAGTCTCGAAAAACAACAACAACAACAAGAAAAACATAAAGCAAACCCAGCTCCCTTCTGTTGTAATTCCACCCCCATCATGTTGACACAGTTATCCACAGAATCATCCAAGCACAAAGCCTGTATATCACCTTTGAACCTTCCCTTTCCCTAAGCTTCTTACAATGAACTTCCAATTGTTTTTTCCTAAATAATTTTCGATCCATGCCCACTACCACAGTTCTGCCATATCTCATGCCTAGTCTACTACTATTGTAACACCTTTCTATGGTCTCACTATTAGCAATGTTTTTCTTCTTCAAATCTATAATCAAAAAGAACTACCAGAATGATCTATCCTAAAAAGATCTGTTGACATCAATAGTTTACTCCACAAATTTCAATAGCACTACACCCCTTACAGCAGCGATGCCCAAAGGGGATACATAACATAACTCATTTGGATGTTGGAAGATAATTGCAGAGAAAAAAGTCAAAAATTGCGGTTTATTAATATTTAATATATAGTCTAATTCTGAGATCCTTATTCAGTCTGAATATCAGTAATCATGTAATATGTGATATGCAACTTCCACATATTAACACATACTGGAGTTTACTTACGCCTACTTAAACAGGTTTACGGATTACACTATTTTAAATAAATAGAGTATTTAGAATACTTTGCAGTAAGATAAAAAGTGACCAGAAATTACCTAATAATGGTTGAACAGTATGATAATACTCAATTATCTTAAAAAAAACAATCATTCCAAATTTGCTAAACTTTTCTGTGGCAGTGTACTGCAACATGCTCTGAAACAGCTATTTGAAAATGAACACATAAAATATATATCTTTAAAACAAAGGTAGCATTTTAACAACGAAGAAGTAATAACTACCTTAGAAAAACATACTATGGAAAGAGATGTTTATAAATATTTCCATCATTATGTGATTTTTGTTGCCTAAAACTATCTTAACATCCTATAAAAACTCTTAAATTTGTATTTTAATTAAAACAACAAATTAGAAACAGTGTCATAACCTAGTGTGCCAATGGGTTTTGTACAAACATAATGTCTGTAAAAACATTAAAATATTCATACAAATATTTGAAGAAAACCAAGAGTTTTGTAAAGTTAGATAGTCCTTAAAATATTTTCTTCAGCTTTATTTTATCCTTTAATTTCTCCTAGAAATAGTGGCAATATTTAATACTTGTTTTAAAGATTTCAGAGTTTAGACTATTCTTGATCTGTATCTATAAAAAAAAAGGAAAGGCAGAGAGGATAATATTATGTACCTTATAAGGTAATTTAACAAGATATATGGACTTAGTAAAGGGATCCCTAACTAGTAACAGAAGTTGCTGCTGCTACTACTACCATTCCTAACACTTTTATGAGTATGTAGTACACAAAAAAGGGACTTGTTTCTCGGAATGAGAGTACAAAACATTAGAAGTAATTTCTAAGAAAATCGGAGTAGAAGGCATCCAATTTAGGAACATGGTAAGTTATACAGGAAAAACCGATTTATCATTTTGAAACAAACCACCAAGACCCTCTGCATGAATGGCATATACGAAATTATTTTAAGATGAGAATAAATTGTCATAAATTTCTATATATATTACATAATCACCTTCCAAAAATGTACCAGCAATATACTCTTCCATATGAGAATGTGTATTTCCCCAACTGTCATTAACACTGAGTAATAATGGCCTTATTAATCTTTACCAAACTTACAGGTGAGGGATATGAAGAGAGAGGAGACTGTTGAATATGAATCCAAGGTTTTAAGTTATATTCCAATACTGATTCCATTAATAAAAACAGAAAACACTGGAAGGAGGAGAGACTTGCAAACAAAGATAAATTTAGTTTGGGACATGTTGAATTTGAGGGGCCAGAAGTACATCCACAAGGAACAATCAAAAACGTTCTGAAAATAGAGATGTGGAGCTAAGAAGAGAGGTAAAGATCAGAGTGTTGATTTCAGATTCCTGTATAGAATGCTGTATAGAAGTGATGGTTGGGCCAGGCGTGGTGGCAGGTACCTGTAATCCCAGCTACTTGGGAGGCTGAGGCAGGAGAATTGCTTGAGCCCAGGAGGCAAAGGTTGCAGTGAGAAGAGATCATGCCATTGCACTCCAGCCTGGGCGACAGAGTGAAACTCTGTCTTGAGGGGGGAAAAAAAAAAAAAAAAAGTGATGGTTGAGGTGCTAGCTGACATTAGGATCACAAAAGAACTAATTTAGAAAAAGAAAAAATACCAGCAACAGAATTTTTCTGGGACAACTCTAAATAGCAGAATTAGGCAAAAGCAAGCTCCAAGGATGCAATGCTCATGTTGCTCATCTCTGTTACACTGATACCTAGCAAAGAGCCTTGCTCAGAGTAGGTATACAATAAAAACTTGTTGAATACACTATTTAATAATTAATAAGAGACAGAGTCATCAGAACAAAAGAGAACTAGAAGCAAACAAGTTAAGTCAAATAAGATTTTTTAAAAATTAGAAACTATTAGTCTTGGTGCTCCCAGCAGCATTCTTCAACCACGGTGAACTACTTTCCATCCATGGGCTTGTCCTAGCTCTCCTCCTAGCTCTCTCTCATGTTGCCCCTGCCCTGTGGCATCTTCCCCAGCAACCATGTTTCACCCTATCTGCCTGCTATCAATTAACATCCAACAACTAAGTCTCAGCTTAGATGTCAGCTCCTACAGGTAATTTAGATCTCAGCAATTTACACTTCCTGTATCATAGCAGTTATTCAACTGCTTTATCATTGCGTGTTTATGTTTTCCTCCCTCCAAGTCTATATGCTCTGTAGTTTTTATATCTAATCATCTTAGCCACTAAGCTAGAGTTTCTTTCCAGGCCATTCCTTTTCTCACCCTATATTCTCTCATCCTATGATATCATCCAAACTTTTGGCTATAATTACCCACATGTATGTGAACTCCAAAATTTATACACCCATCCAAGATCTCCTTTTGAGTTCTAGACCCATATATCTAAACGCTTACTTGCTATATAGTTTAGCAGTTAAGAACATGAAATCAAATATGGTATTTTTAATTCTGGGCTTGTCAGTTATTAGCTGTTACTAGCTGTGTGAACAAGACATTTAACATCTCTGTACTTCAACTGCCTTACCTATAAAATGAGAATAACAATAAAAAGAGAACCTAATTCTTAAGGTTGTTGGGCAGATTATATAAAACAATATTTAAAGTACTTACAGTAGTGCTTTGCATATAGGAAATACTTCTTGAGTGCTAAATATTATAATAACATAAATTCAGTGAAGGCAGTGATTTTCATTTCTTTTGTTCACTGTCTAATCACCAAATCTTTAGACAATGGCTGACACACTACTGAATAGTTGTTGAATAAATGAATAAATTCATCTCAATTTCAACAGTCAAAACTAAATTAACAGCCTTACCCACAACTAGTCCCCTTCAATGTGAAAGGCACCATAGTTCACCGAGTTGTGCAAGTCTATACAATCTATGTTCTACACACTGCAGCCAGGGGGTTCTCAAAGCATAACACTAATCATGTTCCCCATCCTTTCCATCATAAAATCTTTATGGCTCCTTATTCCTCTTTAGAAAAGCACCCAATATGGCCATATGGTCTCTGTAATCTGGCTATTATCAATATCTCCACAGTACACACATCCGCTCACTAACCACGTTCCAGCTGTATAACCTTTCTTCTGGTCCTTGTACTCATGCTTCTTGTTTAAATACCTTTGTTGACCAGATGCGGTGGCTCACGCCTGTAATCCCAGCACTTTGGGAGGCCGAGGCGGGTGGATCACCTGAAGTCAGGAGTTCAAGACCAGCCTGGCCAACATAGTTGAAATCCCGACTCTACTGAAAATACAAAAATAAGTTGGGCGTGGTGGCGGGTGCCTGTAATTCCAGCTACTTGGGTGGCTGAGCCAGAAGAATTGCTTGAACCCAGGAGGCAGAGGTTGCAGTGAGCCAAGATCACACCCTTGCACTCCAGCCTGAGTGACAACAGCAAAACTCCATCTCTGAATGAATGAATGCCTTTGCAGGTGCTGTCCCTCTACCTTGATAACACTATCTTCCCCTCTTCATCTAGCTACTTCCTTAGTTACTAACTCTTCAAATTCTAACTGAATTGTTACTTCAAAGATAACTTTCCAGTGCTCCTTAACTAGATATCAATTGAAGGCATTCATCATTCAATTTTGTCATAGCAATTTCTTCATAGCATGTTCACAACAGTAAATTTATATCTGTTTTATAACATTAATAGCTGCCTCTCCTTCTGGATAATGAAATCTATGTAAACTTGGAACATGTCCATTTCTGTTTATTACGGGAGCTCTGAGTCATAGCATAGTGACTGGCACATAGCAGGTGAATATTCACTGACTATTCAATGAATAAGATAAAAGCCAATTAAATTTTTTTTATCATATTCAATGAACAAGATAAAATTCAAGTAACCATAGCATTTAAGGAAGCAGTATTAACAGGGATGAAGAAGGTAACCATAAATTCAATTCATGACGACCATTTGAAAAGTAATAAGCTATGCCACATAATGCTATTGTGAAGGATCTGACACTACCTGTTCATATATTTCTTCTTTACATTCTTTTTTCAGATTCCAGAATATAGTCTCTCCTGTTTTTCTCCCTAATTTTCCTTTCTGAATCTTGGCTTCTGCTCTGCAGTGGGCAGGCATTTGCAAACATACCCCTAAAGGCAGAGGAAGCTAACAGACCAAACAAAGAGACTGACAAATACAGTTTCTCAAAAAGAAACATTTAATAAGGACTTACAAACAGAAGCCATAGTCTTAAGCAGTCATAAGACTCTAGATGGTGGATCCCTGCACCACTGCCCCCTAGACCCAGGGCGTATATACCATAGAGAAAGAATGTGCAGGACAATTGAAGTTGACCTCTCAGGGAAAGGCAAGCATGCTATGTGAATCTGCCTAAGGGCAGGATTTATGATCAAGGTTGTTAGGACCTGGGGCAGGATTTATGGTAACAATAGATAAAGTAGAAATTTTAGAGGCACTTCCAAAACAGGGGTTAATCAGAAGTCAACACGGCAGATTAGCATCCAAGATGGAGTTTCTTTAACCTCCGCAGCTTCTCTACTTTCCCTTTAAAATTCTACTCCTGGATTTTACCATAAGCCTGTTTTTCTTACAAACCAGGAATATCAGCATGGCTCCTGCGACTAAAACTATCACCTATGTGACAATGGTACCAAATCTCAACTCTTTACTAAAAATTTTTCTCATAAGACTGCATTTCCCAACTGCTTAATAACATTTCCATTTTGCTTACCCAAATAAATGTTAATGTGTCCCAATATTAAAAACAGTATCCTATTTCTAACTTGTTCCTTCTTCTATGTTTCCATATCACTATCATTCTCTCCACCGCTTTCCTTCTCTGCCTCTAACACATAACACCCTCAACCCTCTCTCTTCGGAAAGGTTTGTCTTTCATCTCCACAGTTTTTAAGGCTTGCTGTATATGAACTTGTTAAATTCTTATGGAGAGGGCAATACCTTATTTCTTTTTTTATTTTGAAAATGTTTCAAATTTGTAGAAAAGTTAGCAGCGGTGGAAAATTGTAACATGATCCCCCATTGACAACAGTTACTTCCTATAAACAAGGACTTTGCTCTATACAATAACAATATAACTGTGAAAGTCAGGAAACTAAAACTGACACATTATTACCTTCCAATTTTTAAGCACTACTCAAATTTCACTAATTACCCCAGGAGTCCTTATAGCAAGATGACACAGCTCAGAATCATGGCTGGCATTGAGTTATTATATCTCTTTATTCTCTAACAATCTGGAAGAATAGTTCTATAGTCTTTCCTGAAATTTTAAGACACTGACATTTAGATGATTACAGGTCAATTATTTTGTAGAATGTCCCTCAATTTGGGTTTAACTAATATTTCTTCTACATTTCTTCTACATGATTAGACTCAGACTAGGCACTTTGGGCATATCACAGAGTGATACTATGATCTTCTCAATAAATACAGTCTAAAAGGAAGCACATGGTTTCAGTTTCTCTAATTACTAATGATGCCCATTTTGATCACTCAACGACATGGTAGCTACCAAGGTTTTTTTTGTTGTTTTTTGTTTTTTGTTCTTGTTGTTGTTGTTTTTAATGTAAATTACTCTCTCTCTCTTTGTAATTAATAAATATTTTTTGAGGAGGTACTTTGGAACTATACAAACTTTCTGATCTTCATCAAACTTTCCATTTGTTCATTTATTTGTATTAGTATGATCTTGTATTATAATTTATTGCTATCAATTAGATAATATCTATTTTGACATTAGAATGTTCACTGATTTGGCCAGTGGGATTCTTTACAAGCTGATTCTTTTTCCTTCTTACATGTCTCCATCATTCTTTGAGCACTTCTTTACATTCTAGCACAAAAAAGTGCTATGAGCTCATCTTATAGGTTCCCTGCTACAGTCCTGGAAGTAGCCATTGCTCCACAGAGCCCTGGTTTCAATGGAGAAGATCAAGGCTTTAGGTGCATTCATTGCTACTGGAATGTCACTGCTCCCAGGCCCTCTCAGTGGACAAAGCTAGGAAATACATCTGGTTGGGCACAATGGCTCATGCCTGTAATCCCAGTACTTTGGGAGGCTGGGGCAGGAGGATCACTTAAGCCCAGAAATCAGCTTGGGCAATATAGTGAAAACTCTTCTTTACAAAAACATTTAAAAATGAGCTGAGCATGGTGGGACATGCCTGCAGTCCCAGATTCTTGGGACTCTGAGGTGGGAGAATCACTTGAACCCAGGAGGCAGAGGTTGTAATAAGCTATGATCACACCACTGCACTCCAGCCTGAGTAACAGAGCAAGACCCTGTCTCAAAAATAAAAATAAAATAATATACATATAACCAAAACAAAAAACAAACCACAGGGTTCATGCCGTTTTCTCATTTTCCTTATTTGTATTCCCTTATTTAAGTAGGAGAAACCTGGCCCCCATTATTCTTATTTATGTATATGATTAATCCCTATAAACATAACCCAACTCCCGTCCCCAGGACAGACTCCTCCACACACAGATGACCTACTCATGTGGGATCATCATCCCCTGCTGGGCTCTCTGCATGGATGCTCTCTACATATTGCTCAGGCTCTGACAACCCATGCTAGGCCACTTTCCTCCCCACACTTCAGGCTGTGACGACATACACAGGCCTCCTCATCCTACTTTGGCTCCAACATTCTGTGCTAGACCACTCTCCAATACAGACATCCTCCTCAATCTGCTTAGACTTTGACATCCTGCATCTTCTTGACCATCCTCCCAGCGTAAACATTCCCCTTCATCTGCTTGGGATCCAACACCATAGGCTGAGCCATCCTCCTGCAGAGACAGCCTCCTCCTGCTGCTTCGGTGTTGCCACGCTGCTGGCCCTTACCTTCAGTGTGGACACCTACATTTCTCAGTCCACCTGATGTCTTTTTGACTGAACTGCTAAGGAACGGGATGGAAAAGAAGAGGAAGAGAACATCGTATGTTTTGTGTTTAATGTATTTTAAACTTACAGTTTAATGACTTTTGGTAAATTTATACAATTATGCAATCATAACTGTAACCCAGTTTTAGAATGCTTCCATCACCCAAAAAGTTCCCTTTTGTCCAGCTGAGATCAAATCTGTGTTTCTAGGTCTAATCTCAGATATATACCGATCTGTTTTTTGCCTTTTATTTTCTACAAATTCCATATATATATGGAATCATACAATATATACCATTGTACACCATCTTTTATATCTGTCTTCTATACATCTGTCTTCTTTCACTTAGCATAATGATTTTAAGCCTCACTTTTTGTCACTTTTTTGTCACGGTCAGTCACTTTTTCCTCTGTATTGCTAACTCATATTCTCTTTACAGGATATATCCAATTTTGTTTATCCATTCACGAATTGATAAACATTTAGATTGTTTCCAGTTTGTTTCTACTATAAGTAATGTTGCTATGAACATATGCATATAATATAATACTTCGTGTGGAAAAATGTTTTCATATCTCTTGGCTGGCTACCTAGAAATGAAAATGCTGGGTTGTATCATATGTGCATGCTTAACTTTACTGGAAATAAAAGTGTTTTTGAAAACAGCAGTAACAATTTATGTTCATACCAGCACTATGTGAGAATTCCAGTTTCTCTACATCCTTGTCAATATGTGATAATAACAGACCTTTAGTTTGTACCCTTTCTTGTGGTTGTGAAGTGTTATCTCATTTGGTTTTAATTTGCATTTCCCTAATGACTACTGATGTTGAGCATTTTCTCATGAGGTTATTAGCCATACACATATCCTTTGTGAAATGTTTTCTCGTCAGATCTTTTACTCACTTATATTGAGCTGCTGTATTACTGAATCATAAGAGTTCTTTATACATGCTAAATGTAAGACTTTCCTCAGATAGATAAATTTGCAAATGTTTTCTCTCAATCTTTGGCTTGTCTTTTCATTTTTATTTCTTTAACGGTATTTTTTGAATAGTAAAGTTTTTAATTTTACTAACACCCAATTTATCTTTTCTTTTATGGACTGTTGTCATAGCTAAGAAATCTTGGCTTAACTCAAAGCCACAAATATCTTTTCCTGTTTTCTTTGTGAACTAGTAGAACTTTAGCATTTAGGCCTATTATCCACATTCAGTTAATTTTCATACATTATATGAGATAATGTTAAAAAAAATCTTTTTTCCCTATAGATATACAATTGTTACAGCACCAATTGTTATAATGCTAAGCCTTCATAATGCTACTAAACTGTATACTTTAAAATGATTATGATGATAAATATCGTGTATTTCACCACATTTAAATTTTATTTTATTTTACTTTACTATTGATTTACTTAGAAACAGGGTCTCACTTTATTGCCCAGGCTGGAGTGCAGTGACACAGTCATGATTCACTGCAGCCTCAACCTCCTAGGCTCAGGTGATCCTCCTGCCTCAGCCTTCCAAGTAGCTGGCACTACTTGGAAGAAGTATGCACTACTACACCTGGCGAATTTTTTAATTTTGTATAAAGATGAAGTCTTAACTTTAGTTGCTCAGGCAACTTCTGAATTCAAGCAATCCTCCACCTCTGCCTCTCAAAATGCTGGGATTACAGGCATGAGCTACCACACCTGGCTTATTTTTTGATGCCAATAACATGTCTAGAAAAGACTAGACTAAAACATTAACAGTGACTTGGAAAGGATGGTGTGATTAAAGGTAATTTTTTATTGTTCTTTTCATCTTAAATGTATTTATATTTTCTATAGCAAAACTATATTATTTTCATAATTATATAATAAATACCTGTAGGAAGCATATGAATCTCTGACATTACTAATGAAGCTGAATCATTCCTTTTTTTAAAAAAAGTCTAAGCTTTCCACATTGTGTTACAGTGGTACCTTGGCAAGTATCAGTTTGCCACAAAAAACTGGGGTTTATTTCGAGATTATCTGCTCTGTTCCATTGATTTATACAGCTATCCTATACTAATAGTATGGTGTATTAATTACTGTACCTTTAAGTTTTGGAATTAGGTAGTGTATATACTGAATTTTGTTGTGCTTTTTCAAAATTGTTTGGCTACTGTGACAGACAGCTCCAAGATGGCCCCCAACTGCTCCCTGCCTCCTAGTGCTCATGGTCTTGGCAATCCCTCCTTGAGTAACTTGCTTCTAACCAATGAAATATGGCAACATCAAGGGGATGTCACTCCAAAAATTAGGTTACAAATGATTGTGATTTCCATTTTGCTAGCTGACTCCTCTCTCGATGGCTTTGATGAAGCAAGTAAGCCACCATACCGGAGAAGTCCCTGTGGCAAAGAACTCAGGGTCTTAGTCCAAGAGCCCTCAAAGGATTAAATTCTGACAACTTCATAAGTGAACTTGAAAGTGGATAGTTCCCAGTTAAGCCTTCAGATGAGAACCCAGCCTGTTGACACTTTACTATAGCCATATCAGAGATGGTGGGCCAGAAGAAACAGCTAAATAGTGCCTGGATTCTTGACCCAGTGCACTATGAAATAATAAGTGCATGCTGTTTTAAGCTGCTAAGCTTTGGAGTGAGTTGTAACAAAGCAACAGATTACTAATGCAGCTCTTCTGGGACCTTTGTATTTCCATTTATCTTTTAGGATCAGACTACCAATTTCTATTTAAAAAATTCTGAAACTTTCATAGGGGATTATATTGAATCTATAGATCACTTTGGGGAGTACTAGCATCCTACATTATACTGCATAATATTCTATTTGTTTACAACTTCTTTAATTATTATTATTATTTTTGCAACCTCTGCCTCCCAGGTTCAAGCGATTCTCCTGCCTCAGCCTCCTGAGTAGCTGGGATTACAGGCACACGCCACTACACCTACCTAATGTTATCTTTAGTAGAGACAGGGTTTCACCATGTTAGCCAAGCTGGTCCTGAACTCATGACCTTGTGATCCACCCTCCTCAGCCTCCCAAAGTGCTGGGATTACAGGCGTAAGCTGCCACGCCCGGCCAACTTCTTTAATTATTATAAATTTCTCTTTAATTTCTCTCAGTAATGCTTTATAGTTTTCAGCGTACCAACATTGTACTTCCTGGTATTTTATTCTTTTTGTTGGCTTAAAGATTTCTGCACCGATATTTATGAGGGAACTCATTCACTTTTAACAATAAAATGCTATTTTCAAGAAGACAAAACTGGGGTTCAGAGAATACTTCAGATCACATAAGCAAAACGCGGGAAGAATGAGATCTAAATTCACCTACCTAAAAATAGTGCACTTTCTACCCCACCCTTGGTTCTCAACAGGTTCAGAACGGTTCCTTAGAGTGAATAATAGAAATTTGCAAGAAAATTTTGGTTGTCACAAATGACTGAGTGCTACAATAATTTAGTGGGCAGAAGGGGCAAAAAAAATTTTAGACATTCCACAAGAAGAATAGTTCAATAATAACAATGGTCCTAGATCCTACATTACTTTAGAATGTCCTACTGGATATCAGTGAAAGTGACAAACTAGAAGATTATCTGAGCCTATGCCCCAAATATATATATATTTATTTAGATGGAGTTTCGCTCTTGTTGCCCAGGCTGGAGGGTAATGGCATGATCACTGCTCACTGCAACCACCACCTCCCAGATTCAAGCGATTCTCCTGCCTCACCCTCCATAGTAACTGGGATTACAGGCACCTGCCACCGTGCCCAGCTAACTTTTTGTATTTTCAGTAGAGACGGGATTTTACTACGTTGGCCAGGCTGGTCTTGAACTCCTGATCTCAGGCAATCCATCCACCTCGGCCTCCCAAAATGCTGGGAATACAGGCATGAGCCACCATGCCCGGCCCCAAATATTTTTTTTTATTTCAAAAAATGCAATCATTGTGTAAATTAAGGTGAAAATGAACAGTTTGTTTAGTACTACACCAGTATCTACTTACCACTTAGAAAAATCACATTATAGACAATCACACATCCCTCATAGCAGGACAAATCATACATCATACCTCTATCAGTCTGATTTGTACCTGTCACATTCACAGTGACCTATATATAAATACAAGCATCCAATTATGTCTTTTAGCATAGTTATGTTGGTACTTACGGAATAATGAAATGCATACTACATATATTTTTTAAAATTTTATTTCTTTTATGGTTTAGAGCACTATTGATTAATATTATTTATCTAGAAAAGGTCTATTTACTCTTCAAAAAAAACTCATAGATAAGGAATAATTACAAACTATCTGTGATATAAAGAGTATGTTAAATTTCACAGGGTGAAAAACTATAGCATTACATTATGCTACCTCCTAAATATATCTCCTTCTCACCACAATCTCTGGCACTGCCATACTTAATACTCCTTTTATCTCTGGTCTAGTGTCTTTTGATAGCCTCCTATCTAGTCTCCATCACTTGAACTTCCCCTCCAATATAATTTACTTATTGTCAAAATGTTACTGCTTTTCATTTAAAAAAATTATTATCCAAGATATAAAATAGTATCAAGATATTTAAGTTCCTACTATCCTTCAGAAAAAGTCCAAATTCTCCACCATGGCATTTAGGATCTCTTATGACCTGCTTTTATCTGTTTCTAGATTTGTCTACAACCACTCCCTATCACATACTATATGTCTAAACCATGCTTTCTGGACTTTCTCAACATTTTCTTATTTTCTCATGGCAATGCCTTGCATCACCTACTCCCTATTCTGACATGACTTCCCATCATCATTCCTGTCCCCATCTGGAATTCACATACTGTGTGACACCCTACTCTAGACCCTCCTCAAATCTATGTCCTATTTCACAGAGATCCAAAAGCTTACATTCAGACTTTTTACCATACACATTTCGCAGTAATGTAATTAATTATATGCTTAACATTACCATGAATTCACAATATCCTCAAAATGTAGCAACAAATTTTTATGTTCCCTAACAATTTTTATCATTGGTTTTTCATATTTGTTGATTCAATGAATATTTAACTAATTTTCCACTCTCCTCATATTCTAACTTTCTTTTCTGAAATTCTAGACATTAATTACATATATCTAAATACATAATGGCATCAAATTCTAATTTACTCCACAAAAATACAGGAATCATGACTCTTCTAAATATGCCATGACAGAAATAATGTAGTCAGTCTTGACATTCATTTCTCTATTAAGCAGAATCTCAGCATCTTTCACACAGTTAAAATAGGAGAATAAATTTGCAAGTAAGCTTCCATTTGCCTATTTTCTTTTTCTTCTTTGCAGCAAAAGATTAAAAATATTTTAGCCCTTCAATGTTTAAGTTCAAGTGGAACTATCTAAACATCACATCAATCAATATCTTTATATGTTCTTCTTTATATGCAAATGGCAAGAATTAGTTTAGGAGTATAGGAGTTGGTTACAGTCATTATGCTCTAATGTGGCAAACATTAGTGTCAATTTAAGTAAACTCTAAAGGGTTATGAGGTCAAAATGCAAGACTGCATAATTTATCAGATCAAGCAAATCATTTTGAAAGTACAGAAATAAGTGAAGCATGAGGCTATTACTGCCTTTCATGAATAAAGGTTAATACCAATGTTTATTTAATTACACATTGGATGGTATTTGCTATCTAAAATTTATTTATTAAAATAAGTATTTTGCTACACTGTCATATTTAAAACTACTGGGTCAAATTTAATTTACAGCACTGCCTTATATTAATACAATTAATACATTATTCTAAGTTTTAAACAAAAAATTGAAATTGCTTTGGACATTTTGATTAGTAAAATATGCTACCTGTAAAATATGAAATCTCACTTCTGCATCAAGAGACACCAATGAACAATTCAAAAGCACAAGAATACATTTATACGTAAATTCTGCATGTATTTCAAAGTTGTGGGTTATTATTTGTTCTTGTTGTTTGGTGTTTCTACATAGCATTTTCTTACACACAAAAAACAGAAAGTTGTGGGAGAATGGTATAACATACTAGGCCACCAAAAAAAGAAAGATAAAGATACATTTTTAAAATTAACTGTTACTCCTTCTTTTATGAAAGAAAAGACAATGGTATTTTGGTTTTCCATAAATAATAAAATATTCATATTCCATTTTCTAAGGTAAACAGTAATACATGAAATGATGTAACAGACATAACAGCTGTGAAGAACACAGGAAAATATATTAATAGGAAAGAAATGTTACTTTTCCAAAACAGATCTTAAATGAAATGGTGTAATTAGATGAAAGGTTATATGAAACATGACAATATACACAAGCAAAATCACAATGCAGATCAATTCTGTTACTTTTACATTTTACTCTGCATATAATATATTGAATAATATTATTTAATCTAAATTCAGTAAGATATCAAGATTTCCTCAAAATCAATGTTTTGTAGTCAAATCAACTCAAATAAAAGTTCACAGTTATAAGACAGATAATCACACTGTGTTGAAGTAGATGTTTTATATAGCAAATGTTTATTACAGTTACAAACACACACATAAGGAGGCAAAAGAATTAGTCTCAAAGAAAAAATGTTTAAATTCTAAAGCATTGGAATAGAAAAATGTAGTTATATTTGCATTATTACTGAAATGCAGCTTTAACATGACATTTAAAAAATTAAGGTACTAGTGATTTGTGCAGGACCTGTATCTTTCATTTGACCCACATAAAAATTTTGGCCATAGAATCTCTTGAAGGGAAATTTAAAGTTCCCCCTATTTTATCCATTTCAACCAAATTAAAGATTTCAAATAACAACTTTAACCCACAATTAGTCCAATTCTAGGCTGCATATATCTAAATGAAGAAAAAGCTTGACCTGTCAAAGAAAAAATTACTTTATAATAAAATGTCATAAAAAGTATTATGGAAAAAATAACTTTACCATGTTAATGCAGGCTAAGAGAGAGTGATGGAGGTACACAGATGATAAGAAAAGGCCGATATAGAAAAGCAGGTCAAAGAAGAATGGGCAAAGATGACATGTGAGTAAATACCTGTATGAAGAGGATATGTAAGCTATATTGACATTTGGACGTAAATGCTGCATGCATGAAGAACATGTGCAGAAGTTCTAATATGGGAGCATGGTATGTTTACTCAAGTAATAGCAAGCAGCCCAGTGTTGTCAGAGCAAAATGATCTAGTGCTCATCTAAGATCAGTTCATCCAGGGCTTTGTACATTTCAAAAAGATAGTTTAGCTGTAACATGGTATACTACAGGGATAAAGAGACAAAAGTGGCCTTAGGAAAGTAAGAATCAGCAAAATGCTGCTGTATAGCCTATGAGCTAAGAATGGATTGCAAATTTGCAAATAATTGGAAAAAAGATATTTCATGATGTGAAAATTATATAAAATTCAAATTCAAATCTAAGTTTCCATAAATAAAGTTTTATTGGAACAGAGCCATACTCATTTGTCTAGGTACTATCTGCTGCTTTTGCACTACAAAAGCAGAGTACGTGGTGCTCTCACCACTTAGCACTGCTGTTCAGCACATTTCAGATCATACTAATGTAGCTATAGATAACAGTGTTTCAAATGTCACACATATAGCCATACCACATTTTATTTTTATTTTCTTATTACCAGTGTGTACCCATGGCATTAAAACATAAAAAAGAGAAACATAGACTTTAAATAACATGTCTTTAAAGGCATAGTGGAGTGTGAATTACTTTGTTTTAGAATTAAATGTTGAAGCATTTTTGTTTAGTATGCAGTAATACAATAGCTAGTGATTTTAAAATATAATGCACATCAATATTATCAAAGCACTCATTATAATATTGCTAATGCATAGGAATACAGCAGTGAAAAACTTAGAAAATTTAAAACAAATTATCTCATCAAAACAGAAACTCTTCAGAAAAATTAAAAATGAAAATGAGGCTGCAATTAAAGTAAGCTTCTGAGTGATTCCTTTGTTACTCAAGCAACAAAAGTCGTTTACAGATGGTGAGTTAATTAAACTGAGTTTCATTTGACAGCCAAAGAACTGTATCCAGAGAAAACAAAATTGTTTAAGAATATTATAGCCTTTCAGTGAAAACAGTTGCTTAAGAAGTTGAGGACACTGAAGCAAAATCAATAGACAATTAAAAAAATAAATAAAGCATGATTTCAAATGGTTTTCCTTGGCTCTGGATGAGATAACAGATGTTATCTATATAATGTTCCATTGTTGTTTATTCAAGGAGTAAATGACTATTTTGAAGTTATTGAAAAACAAGCCTCTGAATAATCTGCATGGAACAACTACAGGGATGATTTTTTCAAAGTAGAGAAAACAAAGATTTAGAACCATCTGAGGTGGAATCTCCTAGGATGTGTTACAGCAAATGGTGTTAAAAGTGTGTATGGAGGAGAAAATTGAACAATTTACAAAGTTTGTGAAAATATAAGGTATTAAAAGCATAAGCTTAGTCACTGTATTACTCAGTACTCTGTATTACTCAGGTACTTTGCAAAAAATATTGGAATTTATCATGTTTTATCAAACCAGGAGTGTCCTGGTGAACTTCATTCATTTTTTTCCATGGACTTAACCAATGTCATTTCCATGCATTTTTCTCAGAAATACGAGTGGAATATACTAACTTGCTCTTCCATACAGCAATTCAAAACAAAACAGTGGTAAGGTTTTATTATTATTTTAGCTAAGGGCATAAACTGATTTTTTTTTCTGAAAAAAAAAAAACATCCACTATTATCACACACTAAATGGTTTAAGAAATTAGCTTTTACTGAAGACGTAATAATATTTCTTAATAAATTCCATCTAAATTACAAGGAAAAACAGCCCATATATGGGAAATTTACACTGCAGTAAAGTCATTTAGAAGATAACACTGTTTGAATCACAAGTAATATGAAGTTACTTTTTATACTTTTACATGCTATTAAAAGTTTAAAAGTGAGATTGTCATTGCCATGCAAATTTGCAGCTAATATATTTTCCAGCTCAAACTCCAATCCCAGAAGTATTTTTCAGATACTGATGCAAGGGCAAAGGAAATTCCCATATTTCAAAATCCATTTAAATGTGCTACTGAGGAGCTTCCACTCAAACATCAATTGCAAGTAATTAACCTACAATGTAATGATATGCTAAAAGGCAAATATCAAGAGAAAAATCTAACAATTATATAAATGCCTTCCAAGAGATAAATATGGTCAATTAACATTCCGTGTCCATAGATGGGTATTAATATTTGACAATATTTATATGTGTGAAAAAATATTTTAAAAGATGAAATCCATAAAATCTTATTATACATTATATTAACTGGTGAATATCTGCCATCTATTTTGATGACAGGCAACAGTAACTATGAACCCCAATTAAGTAAAATGTTATCCACCTGCCTCCCAAGAAAAATAAATTCATTCTTCTCATTAGAAAACCCATTATGGAAAATTGTACTCAATAGATATATTTTAAATTTTATCAATAAAAATATATAAAAATTTGCTTTCTGTCTTGTTACACAGGTATTTATATAATATCCTTTATCTTGCCTTTTGACCCAAAAATCTAAAATATTTACTATCTGAGCCATTATAGAAAAAGTTTTACAGTCTCTGATATAAGAAAATAATGATTTTTCTCTAGACCAGGCAAAGCAGATGATGGGAAATGTCCAGATTCTGGCTATTATATGTGATTCCTATCACGTATAATAAGGACAGTTCTAGAAACCTTGTCAGATGCCTCGCAGAAGGTGTCAATATGTGTCTATTTTTATGGTAGAACCAATAAAATTTCCTGACATATTGTGGGGAATATAAGAAAGAGTGAAGACAAAGATGACTTCAGGATTTTAGCACGAGCAACCAGAAGGATAAATAACAGCTATTGCCATGAAGTGAAACTGGAAAGACTATGGATGAACAGGCTGGAGAGTGGGTCAGTATTGATATGTTAAGTTTAATAAATGTACGAAACAGAAGTGGTTTAGGCAATTAGATACAGAAATCTGGAACTCAGGAGAGGTATCTTAGCATAAGATGCAAATTTGGGAGTCACTGGCAGGTGGTTTTTGAAACGTTGGAACTGAAGGAGATTGCAAGGGATACTTGGTAAATAAATATGTGTCCTGAGAACTGAGTATCAGGGCACTAAAACATTCACCGTTTGAGAAGGTAAGGATGATCAGGCAAAGTCAATAGTGTGTGGAACAATGTCTAATCAGGTAGGATATTATGCTATCTTGAAGCAAGATAATCACAGTGTAAGGAGAAGGAGAAAATGATCAACGGCGTCATATGCCAATTAGTCAAGCATACTCACTATACGCCGCACGTACCAAATTCAAAAATCTGGAAATTGAAATGCTCCAAAATCCAAAATTTTTGAGCACAGACATAACATGCAAAAGAAATGCTCATTGGAGCATTTTGGACTTTTGGATTAGGGATGTTTGAGCGGTAAGTATAATACAAATATTCCAAAATATGAAAAAAATAGGAAATCGGAAACATTGCTGGTTCCAAGCATTTCAGAGAAAAGATATTCAGTGTGTATGTGTTTATATAAGGCATAGACAGTAATGATTAACAGAACGAAGAACGCGGTCCTAAAGCACCAGAAATGTTTCTCCTTTAATCTACTAACAGTAAAACTAACATTTTAGTAAAATCAGGATTTTAGTAGTGGTGCTCCTGTTCATATTTTTCCACCACGTATAATAAGGACAGTTCTAGAAACCTTATCAAATGCCTTGTAGAATGCATCAATATGTGTATATCAAGAATTATTTTAAATGTTCATATTTTTTAATTGAGTCATTCTAATTCTGGGACTATAGCCTGAAAATCTAAAGTAGGAAAATGTTTTATGACTAAAGGTAAAAACCTTTTTCCAGATTATATCTGTAAAAAGTAAAGTGATTACTTTTTTTTTTTTTTTTTTCCCCAGACAGGGTCTCATGCTGTTGCCTAGGCTAGAGTGTGCAAGGTATAATTATTGCTCACTGTAACCTCAACCTCCTGTGCTCAAATAATCCCCCTACCTCAGTCACTGGTGTAGTGGCAACCACAGGTGCATACCAACACACCCAGCTAATTTTTAAAAATTATTTGTTGTAGAGACAGGGTCTCCCTGTGTTGCCCAGGCTGGTCTTCAACTCCTGGGCTCAAGCAATTCTCCCACCTCCTTAAATGCTGGGATTACAGGCATAAGCCACCACACTCAGCTCTTACTTTATGCTTTACAATGAACAACTCAAAGTTGCTTAAAGATGTGAGGCTGAATTGTTTTCCTGGCACCACGCTCTCAGCCTAACTACAAAGTTAGTCATTACTTTCAAAGACACCTCCATAATCTAGATATTTATCTACATCTATTATTGTGGTTTATCATATTATATCAGACATATTATTAATATGTCTTTCTTATCTATTGGTAAGTATCCTTCCTGAGAGCAGGGCCCTGTGCCTAGAAGAGTGGGAGATTCAATAAATGTTTACTATATTCAGTTATCTAGTGAGTAACTTATAATTCAATATTCTGAGAATAGTAGGTATTTTTGCTTTGTCTAGGACATAAGGCAAATGTAGAGAAGTAATAGAAAACAAAGAGATACCCAAGCAGCATCAACATTTATGAGCTAGCAGAAAGGAGGCAGTGAAGACATCAGAAGAGAAAGGATCACAAGCAGCAAAAAAAAAAAAAGAAAAAGAAAAAAAAAAAACAGAAAAGAGCGAGATGTGCCAGAAACCAGTGGAAGAAAATGACTTGACAAGGAAGTGGTCTACACAGACAAATATCATAAATAAACAAAAATTGTACTACAGTGGTTTTGACAAAGAAGAGCTCACAAGACCTCTGCCAGAGCAGTGTCTGGCAGACTGCAAGAGGCTGATGGATGAATAGGCTGAGGAGGCAGAAAGTTCAAGATCTGAGAAACCTAACTGCAAGAGGATAAAAGACAGACTACGCAGCAGTCTTTCTCAATGGGAGACTATTGTTATTTGGTGATTGTACAGGAACTCTACTTAAATATTACAGGATATTTAACTACCTGGATTCTAACAATAAAAGTCTGCAAGATTTCCAGTCATTGTGACAATCAAAAACATTCTCACCCCAACCCACGTTGCTAAAGGATCCCAGAAAGGATAGGGTACTGCCTCTGACTGACAACCCTTAAATGCCAACTCACGCTAAAACAGGAGTCTCTTTCCCATGAGATTGTTTTCATGGTTTCAAATGAAGCTTATTAGCATTTTAGAAAATGTTGTTGGCAATACAGTTATAGGAGACAGTAAGTTTGGGGACAATGCTAAGTAGTTGAGGGAGCTGAAACAGAGCCACAAGGCCTCTATTTTTTCAGAGATGAGTTCTACTAAGAGAATCCATCACACTAGAGTTTCAAGTACAACTTTCTACTTTCCTCCACATCATCAAATTTCTTAAAAGAGATATTTTCTCTTACCCCTCTTTAGTAATCACTCACTAATTCCCTAAATTTTTATAATCTGGCCCCCACTTTCTCCATGCTACCAAAACAGTTCTATGATAACCAGCACCTTCTTGGTTCCAAATCTAAGGCCCTTTGCTTAGACAATTTTGCTTCTGATCACCTTATAGCATTGGTTACTGCTCCTTCTTAAAACCACTTATTCTCCCACCACTGTCCTAGTTTGAACACTTTTATCTCTTTTTTTTTTTTTTTTTTTTTTGAGACGGAGTCTCGCTCTCAGCTCACTGCAAGCTCCGCCTCCCGGGTTTACGCCATTCTCCTGCCTCAGCCTCCCTAGTAGCTGGGACTACAGGCGCCCGCCGCCTCCCCGGGCTAATTTTTTGTATTTTTTAGTAGAGACGGGGTTTCACCGTGTTCGCCAGGATGATCTCGATCTCCTGACCTCGTGATCCGCCCGTCTCGGCCTCCCAAAGTGCTGGGATTACAGGCTTGAGCCACCGCGCCCGGCCCACTTTTATCTCTTAAACTATAAAATACCTCTGGTCTCTGCCTTCCCTTCAGTTTCTTCTAACATTTACCCATTTTACAAATGACAAGATCTTACTGAAACATAGTTCTTAAACTGTTCCTGACCCAGTAATTTTAAAATGGTTGAGAGAATAGACCAAATATCTTGGCACCAATATTTAAGATCCTTGACAATCGGGTCCCTGCCTATCTTTCTCATTTTATTTCCCACCAATCTGGTTTACATACCATTCGTTCTAGATGCGCAATTAGAACTGCTGAGTGTTCTCGGTACATGCCCTTCTATCTGCTTTCTATATGCCTTCACTTATCTTCCTTCATCCCGAAGTAACGCTTTTGCATTGCATGGTCATATATCCAGTTCTTCTTCACACTTCTGTAACTCCTATGTCAAGGCTTCCCTGACCTCACAGCTATAAGCAATAGCCCTACCCCTCCTAAACTTCTAAAGTACTTTATTTGTACCTTTTTTATGTCACCTTTAAGTCTGCATTATACATTTCATATAAACATCCTGCCTCCCCTATAAAGTTCATTAGGAGCTATTACTTACTAAGCATTAATATTAGGTCTTACATATATCACACTGTAACCTCTCAATATAACTGAGTTACCCCAATTTAATCAATATAAAAAACAGAGGAATAGGGAATCTGTATAAACTAGCAAATACTCAATACATATTTTTTTAATGAATAAATGATTATTCCAAGATGAAGTATCCTTCAAAATGTTTACAAATATATGGGTATGTTTCAATTTAAGTGAACCAAAGGTAGAGCTCCAAAATTAAAAAAAATATTTAAGAAAAGAGCAAATAATAAATAAAAGGTTGAGTTCAAATATAATGTTAACAGTTACTACTTAACGAGTATATATGATTTTTCAGGCACACATTTTCTATATGGTAATTTATTTTATTCTCGTAACAATCCTTTAGAATAGATATTGTTTTCACTGACCAATACTTGGTGAAGTTAAGTGACTCGTTCAAAGTTTCAAAGCCAGGATACACATAAAGCCAGTCTTTCTGACTTTAAATTCTTTGCTCTAGAGTAGTTAGTGAGAAGGCCCAAAGAGCCTAAGCCTGAAAGAAATACAAATTTGGACAAGTGCTTCTTTTTGTTTTATTAATATTAAGATGCAGACATCTACAAAATGTAATCAGCCATTTAAAAACAGGGAAAATTTTCTACTTTTCCTAATTTCTATAAAATGTAATATGTTATTTAATAACCAAGAAAACATTCTATTTTTCCTAATATCTCTAAGCAGACATTAAAACTTGTTATTTGGAATGAATATCTGTTTCCAAAAGAACAATGAAAGTAGTATATAGTTAAGTAACAAAGCACCAAATAGAGTAAGGAATCTCAAACTCAAAACTGAAAAGCATTGTAAATATCTTCTTATTTTAAAATACATCCATAGAATCAGCAAAAGGACACAACAAAAAGTATAAATTGTACCAACCCACTCATGCTAGGACTTCCCTATAAAAGTTTCTGGTCAGATAGTAAACTGTTAATATTTGAATTGAAGTTTATGTTAAATGCTATAAAAAATAAAATTTATGTTGGTAAAACTGAAATTAACTGCCATGAATGTCAGTATTACTTACTATGATGTTTTATTTCATTAGAGTAAAAGACCAAAAAAAAAAAGTCTATTTCTATTTACAATAAATAAAACTAATCCATATGACAATCCTTCCACATGAATCATTAGAACTGGGGGAGAGAGCTAAAGAGGAGAAACCATCATCATGTCTGTTATGACTGTGACTAAATGGGATTAACTAATCCTCATGAGATAAAGTTATGAATTAAGTGGTGCTCAGAACACTAAGAAAATTTGTGGGCAGAGAATGCAAATAGCTCCTTAATTATCTACAGCCTATTAACAAGCAAACCTTATTACTTGCAATTAAAATCCTCTTAAATTTTATGGCAAAAGTTCATTGAAACATTGAAAATTATATGCTAATTATTACACTGTAAAGCACATGTTTAGTGTATACTTTTACTATGGGCTCAATAAATAATAAAATATCAAATTCAAGGTGGTACAGTAACTAAATATTTTACTAGATGGAAAACACATGTGGTATGAAGCCAGTGTGGGCTCCTGCTACAATTTCACAGCACTATAGCACCAGAATATCCCCAATAACTGTTAAGTTCTATGTGGATGGTGAAATGGCTATCCTGTTAACCACTGAATGGAATCCCCAACACCATCACAGTATCTGGCATAGATAAGTACTTAAGTATTAATTGAACAAATAATTTTGAGGGATGAAAATATATATTTGGTGATAATATCATCTACTTTCAGGTTCTGAATCTTTAAGTGCTACCACAGAGTTCATTCATTCATTGGTTTTTGTACCAATTCCCACATTATAAATCTATACTATTTATAAAATTATTTATGTTTAAAAGCTCCCATGGCAACCTAGACCAAGTTTGTCTTGTTCCTAACTGTATCAGAGCACCCAGCACAAATAAAGCCATCAATAAATATTTGTGAAATAAATGAATGAATAAAAAGGGAAAAAAAGGATGTTACTATAGATTGCAATTGCCTGGGACACAATATTCTTTAGTAGACAATATATTATGTTCTAAGAACAATAAGCCTATGCATACAAATGGTGTAAGTAATGAAACAGTGACCATAGATGGGTCTTTTCTTTTAACTGAGGGCTCCCCCAGCTCCCACCTGATTGATTGATTGATGGATTGATTGATTGATTTAGAGACACGGTTTGCTCTGTTGCCCAAGTTAGAGTGCACTGGTCCCTTGATCTCCTGGGCTGAAGTGATCCTCCCACCTCAGGCTCCCAAGTAGCTGTAACTACAGGTGCGTACTACAACACTCAGATAATTTTTGTGCTTTTCATAGAGATGGGGTTTCACCATGTTGCCCAAGCTGGTCGCAAACTCAAGCAATCCACCTGCCTCGGCCTCCCAAAGTGCTGGGATTACAGGTATGAGCCACTATATGGGACACCAATATCACTTTCATACCTATACAAGTTAGGGGAAAAATCCCTTAATATATGAAGGGAACAACCAATATTCAATTTCCCTCAATGTTTCCCTCTCTCCCTCTCCTCTTCCCCTTTCCCCCACCTCTTAACAACTGGTTTATTCAAATCAGGATCCAAGGTCCATAAAATGTGCCTTTTGAGGTATTTTGTAAGCCTTATCATATATGTTACCCTTTTATTTTTATATTTTTGACATCTATTTGTTGCAGAAACTAAGTTTTTTCTGCATGCATCCAGCTTTTTTGCATTCTGAATTTTGCTATACGCTCTTGTAATGTCTTGTAACATGTTCCCCCTTTCCCTTTATTTCCTATAAACTCGTTATTAGATTTAAAACAGCAATTTCTATTAGAAATACAGTGCAAATCACATATACATTTTAAAGTTTTCTAACAGTCACATAAAAAAGGAAAGAAACAGATAAAATTAATTATAATATATTTTTAACTCAATCTATTCAAAATAATATTTCAGCAATCAATATAAAAATAAAATATCTAGATCCTTTCATCATTTGAATATCATTCCAAAGCCAGTGAGTATTTTACAACTTATAGCACATCTCAGTTGAGACTAATCACATTTCAAGTGCTCAACAGCCATATGTGGCACCCATACTAGACTGCATAGTAATCGAGACTTGATCATATTGAGGTTGGACACCTAATGCCTGCTTGTTTCCCTTTTGGTGATGTTAATATCGGTCCGTGAATCTAGGTTCTGTCAGCCTAGTCCATTCATTAGGAAAATCCATATCAACTTCTTTCCTAATGATTTTAGTAGCTATTGATGATTATGCCCAGATATCATTTTTTTGTTATTCTAATTCTGTGATTCCTTCTGCATTTACTAGCTGCAATTCTTCAATTAAAAAGAACTGGCCAGGCACGGTGGCTCACAGCTGTCATTCCAGCACTTTGGGAGGCCAAGGCAGGAGGATTGCTTGAGGCCAGGAGTTCAAGACCAGCCTCGGCAACACAGCGAGAACCTGTCTCTACAAAAAATAAACTTTCTCTCATCAATGTAGTTATGTAAGTTACAGTATATATAGAAAAATGAAATAAACATATGATTTCTCAAAATATTAGGTTTTTGACATTAAAACCTGCCTCCCCAGAACCCTCTGAAGGTAATCCATAAAGATTTTGTAATGAGTATCATTATCCACACATGGATTTAAACATAATTTGCCATGTTTCAGTCTATCGTACTTTCCTTCTTTTACTTTTAGACTATCTCATCTTTTGGCTAGTAAAAGCTACTTCATTTTATCTCCTGCAACCTTTTTAACCTCACCACAGAAAACTTTGGCCTCGGACATAGCAGGTTGGTCCAGGCTGACCTTGCCCAATCCAGCCAATTATTTTCACTGGCAAATGATATTTAGAGACAACCATTTAGGTGTGAGGGGGCCCCACTGCTACTAGATTGCTTGTCATTTCTAGGCCATTCCAGTAGACAAAGCAAGAAAAAATACTGTTTAACTTTAAAAAATGAGTTTTACAGATATTTCCAATGGAAATTTAAGATAAAAGGGGTTTTCGCTTCTCAATTTTTATATATGTTCCCATTTTCTCTTGCTCTGAAAAATCTTAGTTTCCAATACCATTAACATAATTACTTATTTGTTTTACACGTTAGGGTCATAACTGTATCTCAGCATGTACCAGGAATTCATTCAGTAAGGATTTCTTCATAAATAAATACATTGAAAGACTGTCATTTTGGGAAAATCATTAGAATTAAGTTCAGAGTAACAATAGCAATACTACTACTAAGAATAATCAGCAATAGTCCTTCTCTTAAGAGAAAGAAGGCACCACTAGGAATCTTCAGATTACTGGGTTCTAAAGTTACTTGAAATAATTTGCCTCGATGTAGTGTATAATAGCAAATGAACTTATTTCCTTTGGCTTCCAATTCAGCCACTGATTTAAAAATTTTTTAATTCTATAATTACGTATTAAAAGTAAAATCTAGAAAACAAGGTTTATTGAGAAAAGTCTATTTTCATTGTTTTTTGTTGCTGCTGAGACAGTCTTACTCTGTCATCCAGGATGGAATGCAGTGGCGCAACCTTGGCTCATTGTAAACTCTGCCTCCCGGGTTCAAGCAATTCTCCTGCCTCAGCCTCCCAAGTAGCTGGGATTACAAGGGCCTGCTACCACGCCTGGCTAATTTTTATATTTTTGAGATGGGGCTTCACCACATTGGCCAGGCTTGTCTCGAACTCATGACCTCAGGTGAGCCACCCATCTTGGCCTCCCAAAGTGCTAGGATTGCAGACGTGAGCCACTGTGCCTGGCCAAGAAGTCTATTTTCAATTCCTATCTCTCTATCTTGTCCCTTCTATTTCCTTTAAGTCATTTTTATTAGTTTTAGGTTAAACTTTCCATTTTAAAAATATAAGCGAATATAATCACATTTGATCCTCCCCATTCCTTAAAGGGTTATATATTATTACATATATCCTTTTCTACCTTGTTTTGTTTATTTATCCTGGTGATCACTTCCAAACCAGTGTATAGAGATATTCTTCATTGTGTAAATGTAAAACAGGTTATTCAGTTTCCTACACTGGATGGACATTTTTATCCTTTTTAGACCTTTGCTCTTATAGATAGTGCTATGATAAATAGCCTTATCATTTTTGCCACCAAATCTTTAAGACAGATTCCTAGAACTGGGGATGCTGGGTCAATGAATAAATAAATGCATATGCAATTTTAGTAGATACTGCTAAATTGCTTTCCCTACAAGTTTGTGTTTTCTCCAGCAATGTATGGCTTTTTAGCAAGAGCAATCCACTCAATGGACATTGACTGAAAAACTGTCACTTGGCAAACCAAAAGTTTCCTGTTGAGATATATAAATGGCCAGTGCTGCTTCTATCTTATCACACCACTGACAACAGCAACGCTTGTCCATTTATTTCACTCAGGACAGAAAAAAATAGCAATGGAAATGAAAAATAATTATCATTTAGGATTAATATTGTCTAATGATGAAATTTTCATATGATTTTAAAATACCAAATTCTATTTAATAAAAATCATGGTGACATGGAAACTCAAAGGTCTTCCAATTAGCTACTTTCCAAAGGTTCTATATTACTCTGTTGTGTAGGGGGATATTTATTACCAACTGCCCCTCCTGAAACATTTCTTTGTATTCTCTCCCCATCCCAAACCTAGACTAATTTGTAGGATCTTCACATTTGTGGGGAGGAGGTTAGAGGGTAGGGTAGAAGATATGTGATGAGATTCTGGGTTTTGGAGGGTTTCTTTGCTTCTGTTTGTTCACTTCTCTGTTTTCAAAACGTCTGCCATTTGCACTCCATACCACTCATCCTAATTGTAGCTGCCATTGCTGCTAAGATCCACCACGCTTCCAACTTCTATGTTTGTTTATTTGTTTTTGGTGTTGCTTTCATTTTGTTAGGCTTCTCAGCCCTCAAGTGAAAGGTCTAGACTTTCATATTAAGAGCATCAGCCATACCTTTGATTTTAATCTAGTAGCAAAATGATGAACTGCATATAATACCCTCCTCAGAAATGCTCGTTTCTGGCTGGGTACTCAGGAGCTGCTTTTATCTTGTTAGAGAAGGCTTATTTTGTTTGTGTTGTTGTGGGTTTTGTTTTCTTTCTTTTCTTTTTCTAAATCCAGAGGTTACATAGTCTTCAAAGTTTACTACTTTGCCATACTAACAGAGTTGGTGTAAACCATCTGATCTCTGCCTGCACAGCAAAGTTACCTTTTATCAGACTGTAAAACCACCTTTTATGGCTGCCCCGGAACTACTCAGAACAACACAGTCTACAAAAATATTCTTAAGACATTTACTATGATAAAATTCCCTTGATTGCAGAAGTACTCATTCAAACAATTGTAAGTATTACTAAATAAATGTTTATTGGGCACTAGAATATTATACTAAAATATAAGACCCATGAAGGCAGGAAATTTTGTCTGTTTTATTCACTACTAGTTATTCAGTGCTTAGAACAATGTTGCAAACAGTGAAACTCAATACCTATTACAGATATTTATTGAATGAATGAATGAGCATTATTTATAAGGCACCATGAAAGTATTATGAGTAGAAACAGTATCTGCCCTTAAGAAGCTGCTAATTTGATTAGACTAGGTTAAACATATAAAAAGGCAAATATGTAACATATATAAGCCAAATGAATGGAGTTGACATCAATGTTTTAAGAGCCCATACAAAGGGAATATCACGACCCAGTGGAGGAATCTCTACTCACACTTGGCTTGTCATAAAAAGTAGTGCTCAGATTAGCACAGAAGGAGGAAGTACAAGTGTATGAACTAATGTGAGCAAATATACAAAACCAGGAAACGATGAACAGCAATCCATAAGACAGATTTCCCTTACAAAGAAGACACGTTTTTGTTTTTCTATTTTTGTTTTTAAAGCAAAGCACATTTTAAGCTTAAAGTGTATTTTTTTAAAAAAATATAATTTTTCTTTATAATTAATAATTATGCTAAAATGCTTCTGTATCATATAAGCGAACAAAAGATGTTTTTAGAAATAGCCTCTAGGGTTTATCATTTTAATATCAACATGACTTGTTTCTTACACGTGGAAGCATTTAACATTGTGTTCATATATAAAGAACAATAGTTATTCCATTTATTCTGAAGATTTACATCTCAAATTATAGGGAAAAAATGATTAAGTTCCATAGAAACATGGGTTAAAAAAGAAATTTTTTATCCTTTCAAAATTTCTGAGATGTGGAAGCATTTACCATTGTATTTATATATAAAGTTAAAAAAAATACAAGAATTCACAATACAGTTTCCCCAAAAACTAAAACTATTAATATTTTAAAAGGGGGTTTTAAGATTCTTAAAGGTATAATGGAGTAGAACAAAGTACTTTAATGTTTCATTTCCCAAAAATATAAAAATCTGAGACTTTTTAACTTAATGGTAATAACACATGTATGTTTACTACGTGTCTGACACTACTCTTAAGTGCCTAACATACATTTTTAACAGTATTAATAATACAAGATGTAACAGTTTGCTTTTTTAAAGTTATTTTCTTAATAATTTTAAGGTGCTTAGTTCTAACATTTAATGTTTTATGTGCCATTATTTTGCTTTTACTGCAAAAGAAAGATCTGGCTCCCAAAGATAAAGGAGATTTTTGGTAAATGGTGAAGGTAAAGAAATAAATGACCCACTTGGCTAGTGTGTAATTACACTGCCTGAGATTGTAACAATCTATCACATGAAGGAGGATGACACCACGCTAAGGGGTGAGTCAAAGGAGATAGCCTTTGACTAACTACGGGACCCTGACGATCGATACTCCACAGATATTGTGCTCTCAAAAACAATTGAATTCTAAAAAAGTTTGAAAATAGATTCCCCCTTTCCTTTGATACTGATCGGAGACCTATCTTGACCTTATCCTGGAAGAGTAATACTTTCTTAAAAAGGTATATGAAACATATAAATCGTTTCCATCTCTGGACTGTTCTTTCAAAAGGATATTTAACACATTCCTATTAAAATAACAGTCTGCAAG
>NW_012101321.1:2576590-2583590 GCF_000951045.1 Mandrillus leucophaeus | reverse complement strand
TTTTTTGTATTTTTAGTAGAGATGGGGTTTCATCACGTTGGCCAGGCTGGTCTCTAACTGACCTCAAGTGATCCACATGCCTCGACCTCCCAAACTGCTGGGATTATAGGCATGAGCCACCATGCCCAGTCTCATGTTTTATTTAGAAATACTTGAACAGTATCTCTACATGATCCCTATTACCACAGTTATAATTAAATTCATTAAGCTATATCAAAAAAGGTTCAAATTCAAATTATATGATATATAATTTCTGGGATGTTTGTATACAGCATTTTAAGTATCTGTAACTACAAAAGCAAGTGTCTAAAACACACTCTGAAAGAGATTAAGTGGAAAGTAAAATCTCGTCTAAATTCCAATAATTGTTTTCTTTTCACAGAGGCTAGTATTAACAAATATAATGCAATCCATGGAAAATCATGATTATTATAATATGAAAGATTATAAAATTAAACTTTTTAGAAAGTTCGGAATTTTGTACTGACACTATAGCATCTGCTATTCACAGAGGATGACAGATATTTTGCAAAATGTCAGTATGAGAAGGATACTACATGAAACTGCAGGGTATCACCTCTATTCTAGAGGGTTGTAGCAACCCACTCCCTCCCAAAGCACACTCTTGTTAGGATAAAATAAGAATTACTGGATACACAGGCTATGCCTCAAACCAATTAAATCCCTGGGAGTGCAATTCAGGCAATGGAATTTTTTTAAAAGCTTCCTACATTCCAATATGTAGACAAGGTTAAGAACTACTGCTGGTATACATCTGTTTGCAAAGGTGAAGAAGTTTGAAAGAAGTAGACAAAAAGAGTGAAAGCATAAGATAAGAACACCAATGGATAACAAAGATGAGTATACTTCACTCCAAAATCTACAAAGGATTGGTGAGGCCAGTACCTCAGGCCTGTAATCCCAGCATTTAGGAGGCTGAGGCAAGAGGCCTGCTTGAGGCCAGGGGTTTGAGACCAGTCTGGGCAACACAGCGAGACTCTGTCTCTACAAAAAAAATTAAAAAATTAGCCATGGGTGGCAGCAGTCTTAGTATTCAGGAGGCTGAGGCAGGAGAATCGTTTGACGCCAGGAGGTCAAGGCTGCTGTGAGCCAAGATTGTGGCACTGCACTCCAGCCTGGGTGAGTGAGACCCTATCTCTTTTAAAAAAAAAAAAAAAAAAAAAGATAAAATCTACAAAAGATAAAAGGGGGTAGAGATCAGTGGAAAGCCCTCACAAACTTTACAAACTAGCAATTTAATTACATTAACAAATTATTCTGTTAAAATACAAATACAACTTGAGGAAATTCATTGAATTGCTCACATGTATACCTTGTTATAAAATTTATTTAACAAAATATAACCTAGCTAAAATAAGTTACAGTTAATGAGAACTCTGATTGTCTGTGTGGAATTATCGTTTCAGAGAATAAAGGGATCTAGGGTGTAGATCTTGAATTTCTAGGAAAAACTTTGACGTCACTGTATATATATGAAGGCAAAGGAGTCTAGAAAAGACCAGGCTCAAGTAAGATGGCAAAAATTATATCAAGTAAGATGTCAAATTGATGACAGAAGATGCACAAAAGAGTATCATTTCTATCACTGCCTACCAAAATTTGGTAGGATGGCATATGATATAAAAATACCAGACTTATTTTGAATATAACAAATTTCATAAACTCAGTTTATTCCTGTGTTTTCAATTGAACTTAGGACAGTCCTGAGCTCACCCCATTTATGCTGGGAAAAAAAAAAAAAAAAGAAGAAGAGAAAAAACAAAAGTACAAAAGACATCCACGGAATCTCATATCAATGTTCATTTTTTTATTCAGTATCAAATATTTAAGACCCTGGTAGTGTATATCAGGTACTGGACCAGAGATTGAAAACATCAAAATTAATGGTACGGGCTTCTAGTCTACAAGTACCTTATAGTATTCCGGGAAAAAAGAAAATGTGTACCAGACTATAAGTGCTCTAATACTTGTATTTATCAAACACTATGAGAACACATATAAGCAAACAAATAATCTACCAAGTAACGCTTCTGAGAAAAAGAGGAGGCAATGGCTGATAAAGTACTTGGACACAGTCACATTTCGGAAGGATTCTGAAAGACAAATAGGAACTCACCATGGAAACAGAACTGAAAACACAAAGAAGACTATGAGAAAATATAAAGAAAAAATACAAGGTATGTAGAACACAGGTTGCTTGGTGTGATTAGAGATGCATGAAAAAGATGAACGGCAAGGAAGACTTAAGGAATGGCACTAACAAGCCTTGAATGTCATGTCTTAGGTTCTTCAACAAAGTGGCTTTAATAATGGTACTAGGAAGGCTGCAATAGCATTGAAAGACAGTGAAGACAAGGAAACCCACTGGTAGACTACTTGCGGACTTCTATAACTAAGGGTTTTTCAATGAATCTAGGTTGTAATCATAACCAATTGTTATAACGGGGTATAGATATAGATCATATAAACAATGGAAAGCTGTTCTGATCTCAGAATAGACCCTTGAGTTTTCTCTTTTCAACGAATACCTAAATATGGCTTGACATGTTATCAAAAACAGACCATGAAAAGTATAATAGCATTACCTAATACAAGTGTATCATAAAGCATAATAGCCTGTCACTGACATTTCACTTCTTTATTTTCCATTACATATCCTCTAATTACATGCCACTGGTCCACAGGATGTGTTCCCTCAAAGTACATATAATCCAAACACTCCTAAATCCTTATCCCCTAAGCTTTTCCCTAACATTTCACATATGACACAGGAATTAACATTGCCATTTAAGATTGAGTAGACTGAGGTTTAGTGCACATTATATAATTCCGAGGTCAAAAAACTACTAATTAAAAGCGCTTATTTTCAAAAACCCAGAACTGTATGAGGCCAAAACCTATGATCATTCTTCTATGCCAAACTTACCTCATGAGATAATTTTCTTCTAATCATGAATAGATTACAACCTTAAGAAGCCTAGCAACTTCAAGTTCATCTTCTAATACAAAACATTACATAAGTTGAGAACTTTTTGAGACATAACTCATATATAATTTTATGAATTTTGACAAACGCAGACAATTGTGTCAGGACCCCTAAGAATACCATCAGATTCAATTATTCACGAGGAATCACAGGGTTCAGTCATCTTCATGGTTACGATTTCTTGAATCTTGTCTTGGTACAAACAAAGTCAACAAAGGGAGTTACATGGTATAAAATCTAGAGAAACTGATGTTTACAATCAACTACATTGTTTGGACAAACAGTCTAGGCCCAGTGAGCCACTCATCATTTATGGAAAGTTCTATAACAGTGTAGGGACCTGTTTACCATTCAAATTCCCAGATGCCAGCGAAGGGTCCACCTCGTAACCGACCCTTTGTAAAGGATGAGTCGCTACGTTAACATTTTCTGCAAAGTTACATAATCGCCAACACAATCATGATACAGAACAGCTCCATCATGCCAAGAAAAAAAAAAAACCTTTGCACCCCTTTGTAACCAACCTCTACAACCACTGATCTAATTTCTATTCTTATAATGTGCCTATTCCAGAATGTCATACAAATGGAATCAATCACATTCACACATAGCCTTTTGAGTCTGGCTTCTTTCACTTAGTGTAATGCACTTCGGATTCATCCATGTTGTTATATGTACCAGTAATTTGTTCATTTTTATCGCTAAATGATAGTCTACTATGGATATACGACATATATTTTCATCTGCCACAATTCAATATGGTTTTCTCTGGTAAACTGTATTTCTACTTTACTTGAGTAAACACGTAAGAACTATACGAGGCCAAAACCTACGATCATTTTTCTATGCCAAATTTCCCTCATCGAAACACGCAATAGGATGGATGAGTCTCAAAATCATTATGCTGAGTGAAAGAAGACAAAAAAGAAGTACAGATTGCATAAAACCATTTATATAAAATTCTAGATAATGTAAGCTTATCTAGAGTGACAGAAGATCAATGACTATCTGGGGCAGGGAGGGTGGGAGAGAGTAATCACGAAAGGTTAGGAAGAAACCTCTAGATTATGATGACAGTTTCATGGATAGATAAAAGCAGAGTGAACACTCAGTATCCTCAGGTTCTGCATCTGCAGATTCAACCAACCAAAGACTGAAAATATTCATATAAGAAAACATTAAAAAATAGCAATACAATAAAAAATAGTCCAGGTGCCGTGGCTCACACCTGTAATCTCAGCACTTTGGGAGGTTGAGGTGGGTGGGTGCTTCACTTGAGGTCAGGGATTCTAGACCAGCAGTCCCTACTAAAAATAGAAAAATCAGTCAGGCATGGTGGTGTGTGCCTGTAATCCCAGCTACTCAGGAGGCTGAGGCAGGAGAATTGCTTGAACCTGGGAGGTGGAGGTTGCAGTGAGCTTAGATTGAGCCACTCTACTCCAGCCTGGGCAACAGAGTGAGACTCCATCTCCAAAAAAGAAAAAACAATGCAAAATTTAAAATACAGTAAAACAACCATTTACAAAGCATGAACATTGTATTCAGTAGTATATGTAATCTAGAGATGATAAAGTGGGAGGATATGTGTAAGCTATAAGCAAATACTATACCATTTTATACAAGGAACTTGAGCATCTGTGGATTTTGGTATTCATGGGGGCCCTGCAATCAATTCTCTGTGGATACTAAGGGATTACTTGTCAAACTGTACATTTTAAATATGTACAGTTCATTGTATGTCAATTGTACCACAAAAAATAAACAAGGCCTTAGTCATGTCCATTATGTTTTCATTCTATTTTTTTATATTTATTATTGATGTCTACCATTTTTTCTGTACCCAGGACTATGTAACACATTTCCTGTTTCACATTTGATATTAAACCATGTGAAGAATCATCCTTATGTAACTAACGAAAGGAAAATATTTAAGGAAGCTGAAACCCAGAGAGGCTAGTGATATTGAAAAACACCCAAAAACCAAGTGCTCTGCCAGTGTCACATATCCGGTAAGTTAAGAGATTCAAACCCACGTCCACTTTACTTAAAAGCTAATGGTCTTAATCACTATACCATACAATATTAATATATCATCTTAAAGGAAGGATTCAGAGGATAGACACTGTGGTAAGCTGAATAACAGCCTCCCAAGTATGTCTAAATACTAATCCCCACAACCTGTATGTTACTTTATGTCACCTGTATGTTACCTATATGTTACTTTACAAGGGACTTTGTGGATGTGATTACATTAAGGATATAGATATGAGGGCGTTATCCTGGATTAACTTGGTTGGGCATGTAATCATAAGCATCCTTATAAGAGACAGGAATGTTAGAGTGAGAGAAGGCATGGTGATGATGGAAGCAGAGGAAAAGGAGACTGACAATGGAGAAGCAGAGTCAGAGAGAAATTTGGAGATGCTATGCTGCTAGTTTTGAAGAGGGAGGAAGGAGCCATGAACCAAGGAATGAAGGCAGCCTCTAGAAGCTAGAAAAGTCAAGGAATTTTCCCCCCGAAACCTGCAATTGATTGAATGTTTGTATTCTCTATAAATTCATATGCTGAAATTTTAACTCCCAATGTGACAATATTAGGAGGTAGGGTCCTTTGGTCAGTAATTAGATTGTGAGAGTAGAACCCTCAGGAATAGAATTAGTGCCCTTAGAAAAGAGGCCCCAGAGAATTCTCTAGCTCTGCTTCCACCATGTGAGGATACAGTGAGAAATCAGTAGTTTTCAACCTGGGAGAGGGCTCTCACCAGAATCCAACCATGCTGACTGGCACCAGATCACAGACTTCCAGCCTCCAGAAGTTTGACAAATATATGTTTGTACTTTAAGCCACTCAGTGTATGGCAATTTATTACAACAACCTGAACAGACTAAGACAAGCCTCCAGAGGAAACACCCATTTCAGACTTCTGAACTTCCAAAACGACTGTGTTAATCAAGCCAGTAAATTTGTGGTAATTTATTGCACAGCAATAAGAAACTAATACAGGCTCTATAGTCAGTATAGTTTCTTTCCTCCCTATTATAAATGCTCTATGCATTTGGTCTACAGTAAAAGTTCCTGATAATGATGGGGGTAAAAATCGCCTCTGGAAGCTTGGGTATGGGAGAAAATATAGAAGGCAGTACACTAAGCATTTATTCTTGTAGACTCTAGATATCTATGAGTCTTAGTAAAGCCCAAAACCCAGTATGTGCCAATAGCTTTAGGTCTTCCTTTGCAAATATGAAAAATGCAAATGATGCCAAAGTAAACTATTCCCTAGGCTGACTTAAGACAATACAAATTCATTAGTGGGTCTGGAGGGAAAGAGTGGTATCAGAGATCTCACAGTCGGTCTGAGAATGATGTGGTGTTACCAAATCATACTAAACACAGGCTAGGACCAAACAAGCTATAGACAGTGTATAAAAAGCAATTCATTGTAGACTTTATTTTGTTTTTAATTATCCATGTAGCCTAAATCCCATGAAAGAGAATGTTAAAACAAATTTCAAACCTAAGACTTGATTTTTCAGTTATTTCTATCTATAGTTACCATCTTTAAAGTTTGAAACCTATAATTCTTTCTTTCATTCATTCAATAAGCATTTATTGTCTACAATTCACAGCACATCATAATGAACAAAAATAAATACCGTCCTTTCCCTAATGGCATTTATAGGTTAGAAGGGAAAGATTATTTCAAAAACAATTACTAAACAGTGTAACAAGTACCATAACATGGGAAGTAGAAGTTGGTGTGAGGGACATGGCGGGAAACCTAAGCTAGTGAGGGAAATAGAATATGGAAATACTTGGAGACAAGAGGTGGAAAAGAGCCTAAAGAAAGAGTGTGAGAATATGTAAGTGGCTGTGTATTAGAGGGAAAGTGTCAAAGGAAGGAATGAGGAGAGATAATGCCTGACAGGTGAGTAAAAGCCAGCCATAAAGAGATGGCAAACTGGGCTTAAATCCCAGTGGTACGCATAGAGATA
>NW_012101321.1:2569908-2575600 GCF_000951045.1 Mandrillus leucophaeus | reverse complement strand
CTCAGCCTCCCAAGTAGCTGGGATTACAGGCATGCACCACCACGCCCAGCTCATTTTTGTATTTTTAGTAGATACAGGGTTTCAACATGTTGGCCAGGCTGGTATCGAACTCTTGACCTCAGGTGATCCACCCACCTCGGCCTTCCAAAGTGCTAGGATTATAGACATGAGCCACTCTGTCCGGTCAATATTTTCACTTAATTAAATGGAAGATTTGTATTTTTGACAAGAAGACCATGGAAGTGCTCTTGTGCTCTTCTCAGTGCATCATATCAGGTGGTATATGATGTCAAGAAGTCTTCTTACTGATGGTATTAACTTGATCATTTGGTGAACATGATGTCTGCCAGGTTTCTCCACTATGAAGTTAGTATGTTTCTTCCTTGTAATTAATAACTATCCAGTTGGGAGATACTTTGAAACAATGGAATTACCTTTTTTCTCATTATTCCTTCATCTAAGTTTCAGTATTCACTGATTATTGCCTGAACTGTATTGTATTATACTGTACTGTGGTATCTGCCAAAAGATGATTTTTCTACATCTATTAATTCTTTTTACTTTTAAAAACTGCCATTCTACTGTAAGGAAGAGCTGTCCCTTACCTCCCATTTATAAATTATTGACTTCACTATGAACTAAAAAATATTTGTTCTATGGGTTTTTAATCTATTACTGTCAATATTATAATGTTGCTCAAATTGTCACAGATTTAGCTATTTAAAGATCTTTGGGGTTTATGTCCCTTTGACATGCTGCTATCCATTTTTGAGTACTTCCTTATCTTCTGGCACCACAAGATAATATTATAGTTGCCCTTTCCTAGCTCTGAAATCAGCCATTTCTCCAAAAAGATCTACTTTTTTAAGTTAACAAATGGCATACAGAAACTAAGATTTCGGGACTAAGTTTGCATTTTATCATTGGTTGTCACTGCTTCTATGTCTTCTCAGGAGAGAGGGCTAGGTGATATAAGTATGTATGCTAATTGGGCATACCAACACATGTATATATAATTGTTTATATCATCTTTCTGTGTGTGTACACCTAACAATAAATTCTCATTGATATTTCATTCCAATCAATCACCACAGGATTCATTCTAGAGTTTCCTCTCCTTATTTGTAACTCCTTTCTCCAAAAGTAAGAAATCTTGCTCTCACTATCCAAAGCGGGAGTCAGGAGACCAGGATTCTGAGTCTTGGCTTTGTCAGAAAACCAGTTGTATAATCTTAAGCAAATCATTTAACTTCTCCACAATGACTTGCTCATCCATAAAACAAGGAAAGGCATAAATGACTTCTCTCATGACCTACAGTGTTAAAAATCTCTGTATATCACAGTATCAGATATTTTGAAGGAAAGTATACATTAATCTAAGTATTGTTTTTTAAGACAGAGAAAAAAATTGATAAGAATTTTTTAAAATGAAAATTTTAAGTAAAAGAATTTCTAATTCTGCATATACAACCAAAATTTCTAATTACACGTTTGGTGAAAAAAGATAAATCATTGTACATCCAGCTATTTCATATTTAACCCCAAGTTTTAATTCTCAGTTATCCACAGATAGAGGAAAAAAACATAAGGAAAGCTCATAACAGGAATTCTCTCAGTATTTTCTCAGATGCATTTTTCCTAGTAAAAGTTAAAAACTAAAGGAAAAGTTGCAAGAACATATAAAAAAAAATAAACATTACATCTAAATTTTCCACACTGCTTACATTTCAATACAATCGCTTTATTATGCTACCTCTTAGTCTCTCTCTGCGTATGTGCGGCAGACATTATTTTTTTTCTGAATCATATGAGAGTTAGTTACAAATATCATAACACTTCAACCTTAATCTACATTTATAGCCTAAGAACAAAGATGTTTTCTTATATAATCGCAACACAATTATTACACTTCATAAATTTAGTATTAACAGTTTATGTGGTTGGTTGTTAATCCAGGTCCAATCACATATCACTTTCATACTAATATTTGAATACTGTGTTATTTACTAAAAATTAATTATACTTTTAAACAAGATAATGCAATACAAGACAATGAGAGTTATAGGGAGGCTGGACAATGCCAGAAAGAGTGATATATTATGATTTAGGAGGTTAGGTTCCACTTCCCTTTCATTATAACAAGCTGCCATCAGAACCTATCTCCTTAATAAGCTGGGGAGTGATTTTCAAATTGTGAGATGCCTTGAGCAGCAGTGAGTAAGAAACCCATGAGCTTTTGATGTCAGCTAGGATGGTTCCTTTTTATCCATTTTATATATTGGGGTTCTAATTAAGAACAGTATTTACAAAAAAAGTATTTTTTGTGGTGTTTTGGGTTTGGGTTTTTTTTTTTTGCACAAAAATGAATTTGAAAACAAGCTAAAGAAGTAAAGGTAAAAATAAGTAAAACACAGAGTAGGGAAAGGAAAGAAAAATCAAATTCTCCAAAGAATAAGAATGATCCTGACCCAAGTATTTCAGAATACAAAAGTCAAACACAGTCACAACCTTTTATTGTTCACCAAAGTTGAAGTAGCAAACTGTAAAGTCAAAAAAAAAAAAAAGCTTTATTACTTGAAAAACCAAAAATGCTTCTGAAACTTCATTTATTCCACTGCAAAAGAGAAATAATAGTATCCACTTCACAGGGTTGTTGTGAGAATTTAATGAAATAATGTTTGTAAAGGGCTTAGTAAATCCCTGGCAAATTGTAAACACTCAAAAATAAAATTTAAAAAACATCCTAATACTGTTGGGTGAAGTGGCTCATGCCTGTAATTCCCAGCACTTTGGGAGACTGAGGCAGGAGGATTGCTTGAGCCCAGGAGTTTAACACCAGTCTGGGCAACACAGTAAGACCCCATCTCTAAAAAAATTAAATTAAATTAATTAGTCGGGCATGGTGTCATGTGCCTGTGGTCCCAGCTACTTGGGAGGCTGAAGGAAGAGGGCTGCTTGAGTCCTGGAGGTCAGGGCTGCAGTGAGCCATGTTTATGCCACTGCACTCCACCCTGGGCAAAACAGTGAGACCCAGACTGAAAACGAAAAAACCACAAGAACAAAAAACAAACTAATACCAACTACTAATATTAAGAAGTTGACTGGGTATGATGGCTCACACCTATAATCCTAGCACCTTGGAAGCCAAGGTAGGTAGATTGCTTGAGCCTGGGAGTTCAAGACCAGCCTGGGCAACATAGTGAGACCTTGTTGCCCAGGAAGAAAAAAAAAAAAATTAACCAGATGTGGCATGAGCCTCAGGGAGGCTGAGTTAAAAGGACTGCTTTGGCCCAGGAGGTTGAGGCTACAGTGAGCTGTGATCTTCACTCCAGCCTGGGTGGCAGAGCAAGACCCTAGCTCAAAACAAAAAAACAAAACAGAAGTTGCATGATAGTTATGAGTACAGGCTCTAGAGTCAAAATGCCTCGGTTCAAATGTTAACTACTCAATATACTAGCCTTTGGATCTTGGTCAAGTAACAAACTTTTAAAGCTCTAGTTTCTTCATTTGTAAACTTGGGACAATTAATACTATCTATCCTCATTGCTCTGTTTTTAAGATATGATGAGATAATCCTTATAAAAATACTTGGCACAGGGCCAGGTGCGGGGGTTCACGCCTGTAATCCCACCACTTTAGGAGGCCGAGGCAGGCAGATCATGAGGTCAGGAGTTCGAGACCAGCCTGGCTAACAGGGTGAAACCCTGTCTCTACTAAAAATACAACAAATTAGCCAGGCGTGGTGGCACGCACCTGTAGTCCCAGCTACTCAGAAAGCTGAGGCAGGAGAATCGCTTGAACCCAGGAGGTGGAGGTTGCAGTGAGTTGAGACCTCACCACTGCACTCCAGCCTGGGTGACAAAGCAAGACTCCATCTCAAAAAAAATAAAATAAAATAAAATAAATAAATAAATAAAAATACTTGGCACAGTGTCTGGCTTAAAATTAATTGCTCAGTAAGTACCACCTATTATTCACATCCCTATTATTATAATTATTTAAAATACTAGCATATCTAGCTCTAGATATTAACATATAAAGCTCTAAATTTTCTTTTCTAATTCTTGAATAAACTTTTAAAATTATACAATCTTAGAGGTGAGGAGGACCTTACTATCCAATGAACTTATTTTAATAGTAAAATTGACCATATATTTGCAATAAGTTATTTGTGTTAACATCTCCCCTCTTTAAACCTCAAGCTCTATGCAAACAGACTATTACTTTCTTCTCACTTGCAATCTGTCTATCATGAATTTATATGAAAATTATGATCTTTTTTTTTTTTTTTTTGCTTATTCATTGTCATATAACCAGTTAATGACTCGGCTGAGAATACAAACACATCAAACTGCGTAGTGTTCTTTCCATGAAATCACACTAATCTTGTGTTAGAGAAAGACAACTTTTTTAAAAAGCCCTTTTATAATCCCCAAATATATCCTTGTTTATGACCATTTACAGTGAGAAATTATAATCATTGCTTTTTAAGCTATTTATTTGTAGTTGTTCACTTTTCTATTTCCCCTATTAGAAAGAAAGTTATATGAAGGCAAGAGATATATTTGTCTTATTCATATTGATTTCTACAGTGCCAAAATGTCCACAGTAAGTGGTACACAGCTAGTATTAACCAAATATGAAAAGAAGAATTGTTCCAATAGGCAGGAGAAACAAAATTTGAAACAGTCAAATATCAGCTATTATAACAGCCTACAGGGTCCTGAAGTGGAAGCAGCCCTGTCAACAAACTTCGAGGCTGGGCTGAATTACTGCTGTGGTTCTCGAGTGATTCTTATATTGGGATTTTTTTTTTAAGACTGTTTGGTTTCACTGTAGACCCGTATAATACCATAAGATTTTCTCAAATTCCTTACATAAGTTTATTTGCTCCCAGCCCTTTGGAATACTTCTGAAAATTTCTGGTTATACCAAAAATTACTACAGAGACTTAAAAGTTCAAGCACCCCCAAACTACAACTTTTAGTTATCTGCTGAATCTCAAAATTTTCTAATCTACTCAGAACTTAATTGTTACAGAAAAGTGTTCTTTACAAACAGAAACCAAAATTCCCAAGTCTGTATTATCTATAGTACATCTCTTTTCAGATATACTCTACTTCTATTACACTCCTCTTAATCTCTAAATCAATCTCACCTTTCAAAGTTTACAACTAGCTATGACAAAATATTTTGAATTTTATTGTTCAAACTTTATTGCTTCTTTGGTTGAAACAAATATTTCTTAGTTCATATACAGCATAATGAAAATTTTAAGACTAACAGTTTACCTGACCCCCACCCCACAAAAATGATTTCTTTATGACATACAGTAGGTTCAGTACTATGCTAAGAACTATAGAAATAACGTAAGGCTAAAATCTTATAATCTACACACAAAACAAAGAAATAGAACATACTGTCAAGTACTAAATTCTGCAATATAAATTGATTATAAATGCCACAGACGATAGGAGGAAAGAATATCAAGAAAAACTGGAGACTTGAAAAAAACTGCATAATGAGATTTGAAGGATATTCCAAAAATGCATACAAACTTTTTGATGTTTCAGTGAGCATATGTGCAACAACTTGAATTTATTTTTCTATTTGTTTTTATTTACTTTTGTAACATATTGACTAATGTTGACACTTGGTTGCCAGAAGTTAATTTTATTCCTCATGTCTTCAA
>NW_012101321.1:2557408-2564908 GCF_000951045.1 Mandrillus leucophaeus | reverse complement strand
AATTCATTATATGCAAATATCCTTTGTAATAAATACCACGTGCTACATTTATTCTATATTAGTGAATACTTCATACAAGTAGCTTTCAATGCAAATTTTTGAAGTTTACTTTTCTAAAAGTTAAAATTTTTTTCTTTATACTGGAAAATTTATAAAACTAAATTTTGATGTCTGATAGACACATAAGTTACACAAATGGAAGCAAATTACACTCTTACATAATACACAAGTAATTTACTATTTTTGTTTTTGTAGTCTTCTAGAAAAAGTTGTGCAAAAATTAGAAATTAAAATATAACGTTTTCTAATAGCCAAATAAAAATTTTTTGTCATTAACTTTACTTAAAAGAGTCAACACATGTTCCTGAAATTTGTAGCATAAAATATTCCATGGAGTATACATTTTATAATTTGTCAAGTTCCTTAGTCTTAAAAGGCAATTTAATTATTTTGTTTCTATAAAGTAAAATCAACAACAGCATGTCCAATTTGGCTATCTTAAAAGAAGGTAGATATATTGAGTAAAATTTTAAAGAAGGCATTTAACCAAGTTTATCATCACAGTCCTGCAATTTGCAACATAAGAAAAAAAAATTTTTATTATATTTTCCAAACTATGCTTTGAAAATAGTTATTTTCAAATAACTAAAAAATATAAAAACAGCATAGTTTTTAAAAATAAAATGTTATATATGTAAAAATTTGGCTATAAGTGTAGATAGTAAGATAGTTTAAGTGCTTCCCTTAATAATTCATTTCAAAAGGAATAAGTAGATAAAGCAAATATTATTTTGGAAGTAGTTGAGGAAACTGATCTACAAAGATCCACAATTGTACCCATACTGATTGGATAAATATGGATCTATAAAGATCCATAATTGTACCCATACTGATTTTCTCCTTCCCTTTGGCTTTAAATTCATACAGACGATGAAATACAAAATTAAATTACTCTCTTCTTCATCTGGCTTTGATCATATCCAAAGTCATTTATCTAAACCTAAGCCATCTACAGAAAATCAGTGGCCAAATCCTAAAGGTATCCCTTTACCTCACTGCAGAATTTCCCCAGGCTCCATGCTTGTCTGTGAGAATGTTGATAATTTTCTGGATTAGTTGAGTTGCTGTCACATGGTCACGATATTTTGCTGCTCTTATCAAATGATCACACATCTTCTCATCTTCTCGTTTCTCTGCAGAATACTGGGCACACAGTGACTTGGAGAGAAAAAAAATTAATACTATAAAAAATATGAAAAAAAACCTTTAAAATCCATTATGAAATAATCTTTACCCTAAATCAAAACAACCAAAATTTTAAATCTACTTTTACATTCCTCATTAACCTAACGACTGAGATTTAGTGATCTGCTCTTTCAGTAAAACATCCCACAAGAATTTACTTCTGTGAGGTCAATCATGAGATACACTCAGAAGTGATAAACATTCAAGTAGAGACCTGAACAATGAGACAAAGACAGTCTTGTAAGAAGCAGGGGCCCAGCACGACAAACAGCATGAAGTGAAGTTGCAAAGGACTTGAGACATAGTGAATAAGGAGAATAATGGTAAGAAATAATTTTCAAAAGGCAGGCCAAGGCCACATCATTTGTATTATGGTAAGGAGTTTAGATTTTATTCAAATGTAATGGAATCCCAGTAGAGAATTTTACGCATATAGCCGTTATTTAGAGAATAGATGGTAGTGGGACAAGAGAAGTGAAGTTCGCAGTTATGAGGCTACTGCAGAGGGCCAGAAAAGAGACAACAGCAGCTTACAATAGTAAATTGAGCTAGTTCTAAACACCTTTAGAACATGAAACTGTTTGGTCTTTTAAGTCCTAGCAAAATATACCAAAAGCACTGGGATTGCCTGGGATCTTATTTAAAATGCAGAGTCTCATGCCCCACCCCAAATCTATTCACTTTGTGTTTGAATTTTAATTCTCAGGCAATTTATATACATTCAAGTCTGAAAAGCACTGTCTTAGATATCAATTTTGCCCAAAAAAAACCTTAGAATTATTTGTCAGTAATCAGATACACTATAATTGCTAGTTTCCAAAATGCTTATTTCTCTTCTTTTGAAATTCAGAAGATTGTGGTGTCACGTTTATGATACTGTAGTTAAGGCATCGTTTAAAATAAGAAAACAAAGATGGATGTAAACTTGGTCCTTTGTTCTATTCAGTGTCTACTGGAGTCCTCCCCCACCACCCCCACACACACATCCTTTGATAGATAAATAACCTAAACTTGATGTTGGAACAAACATCACTAGTTTACATATAGAATATACACTGTGGAAGCTTGCCTCTCCTACGGTATACCAGTTTTGATAAATTGCTACCACGCACTACTCCCACCACCACCCCAGCAACAAACAGGAGTCCTGATTGTCCTAAACCAATCAGGTAATAAACACACTCACACTGGCAAACTGGATTAGGGAAGAACACTTGATGTAACTGGTACAGGTAGGGCAAAGTTCAAGATTTTGTTGGACAGTTAGTTCCCTCCTTCCTCTCAGGGTGTAAAAGAAGCAGCACACAATTCTAGGAGTATTGGAAGCTCTCTGTACCATGAGGGTAGCTGGCCTGAAGATACAGCCAAAATGAGAGCAGAACTATGAAAACTGAAGAAAAATAGAGCTCCTTCCAGATGGAATCACGAACTTCCGGATCAATCAAATTCTCAAGACCAGCCTACCTTTAGAACCCCTATGAGGCTTTTTAAAGACTTTTTTAAGAGCCAATAAACTCCTGCTCATTGTAAACCAGTAGAAACATCCAAAAAAAATGGGTTCTTTGTTCCTTACACCAAAAGCAATTCATCCTTTGCATGCTGTATATGCACATGCACAAGGAATCAAATATATATATATATATATTTTTTTTTTTTGAGACAGAGTCTTGCTCTGTTGCCCAGGCTGAAGTTCAGTGGCGCAATATTCTTGGCTCCTCTGCCTCCCAGGTTCAAGCAATTCTCCTGCCTCAACCTCCCAAGTAGCTGTGACTAGAGGTGCCTGCCACCACGCCCAGTTAATTTTTTTGTATTTTAATAGAAACAGTGTTTCACCATGTTGCCCAGACTGATCTCGAATTCCTGAGCTCAGGCAATCCACCAGCCTCGGCCTCCCTAAGTGCTGGGATTACAGGCGTGAGCCACTGTGCCCGGCCAGGAATCAAATATCTTAGTATGTGCAAAACACTATGCTAGGGAGATGAAAAGCTGAATTTAATAAAGAGGAATTTTAGAAGTTAGTTTTGGTTGGGAATAAAGGAAACCTTTAAAGCAAAGACAAGGCAGAAAAACAAGGGAGGGACAAAGCAAGAGAGTTTGACCCAAGTACAAAATACAGGTAGAACGAGTAACAGACTGCAGAAATTCTGGAATGCAGAATGAGTATAGAAAAAAGTCACAGGAGTCACAGTATACTTATACAAATGACTACAAGATTGGGAAGCAAAACAAAAACCAGGTTACGGTATCACCCTTGCTAATATCTCCTGTCAGTCGTGATCAATTCACTCATTTACCTCTTTAGGTCTAAATGTCCTAATCTGCAAAATTAGCAGATTACATTAGATCTAAGATTGCGTCAATCCGAAGATCCTGGGCAACCTCTGTGAGGGTACTTGAGGGTACCTGAGTTCAACATCTCAGAGACGTTCACTGGTAAAGGCAAACTGTTTATTTAAACACTGATGTGGAGAAAATAAATCCTAATAAGAACTAGATTAACTGATGAGAAATTAAAAGTAAACTTGATATACTGTACTTTTTTGTTTGTCTGTTTGTTTGTTTGTTTGAGACAGTCTCGCTCTGTCACGCAGGCTGGAATGCTATGGCGCAATCTCCGCTCACTGCAAGCTCCGCCTCCTGGGTTCACGCCATTCTCCTTCCTCAGCCTCATGAGTAGCTGGGACTACAGGCGCCTGCCACCATGCCAGGCTAATTTTTTGTATTTTTTTTTTTTTAGCATTGACGAGGTTTCACTGTGTTAGCCAGGATGGTCTCGATCTCCTGACCTCGTGATCTGCCCACCTCGGACTACCAAAGTGCTGGGATTACAAGCGTGAGCCACCACACCTGGACCATATGCTATATTTTTTTAAAAGATTGACCCAAACAAACCACAAGAGAGTTCACTTGTCAAAAATATGATTTGAGCAAATAAAAGAAAATGACTAAGAAATACATGAAAGGGCAGTAGTTTAAGTGAAGATAATTAGGAAATTATTTCATTGTAACAAAAATGTCAACTGATATGTCATATTGTTATATATTCACTCAAGAACTGAGAAACATTCTATAGGTTATTTCATATCTAACCCAACCATACACTAAAACAGAGAGTACGAAATGATAAGACACTCACAGAACCGTAAACTTCCAACATTCTCTACTATATATCCATTATCTGTCCTTGTCTAACTTCACCTAAGAGGAAATTCAAATCTACTGATGAGATTTACAAAATCACCGGTTTCTGAAATGCTATGAAACACCACATACCTTCATACTAAACAGTATTAAAAGTAACCAAAAACATATTATTAAATAGCTTATCATTTCTATCTCATTAATATTATAATAATTTAACATCAAATTATATTTTGTAAACATCTGATGAGCTACTAAAGTTTGTTCGAAAAGGCATAATTCTCAAAACAAGGGCTCAAGGTAAGCTCAATGGTAAAATGCTTTAAAGTGTTCTTTAATGGATCCTTCTTTACAATTTGAACAGCAACTTTTCATATCTGACATAAAATCTATAGATATAAATCACATTAAAGGGCTATTCTTTCCTGATTATCAATCTCTGTCTCTTTGTGGAACATTAGGGTCACATCTGACCTAGAAACATGATAAAAGAAAACCAAACAAGAATGTTTCATAAAGATATAATGAACTTGTAACTATTTATTTAAATGTTCTTATAATGTAATTTGAAGATGTTCTTATTTAAAAACCAATAATAAATTCTATGTATGAAATATCATTCAAAGTCATGTGGAGATAAGAAATATTTACTTTAGAATCAAATACATATTACTTATTTGTAGTATACATATTTGTGTATGTATGTATACTTGTATTTGGAGGTTGAGTGGAGGTACAAGAGACATTAACACATATTGCTATTTATCAGTAACATAAACGGTCAGATCTAAAATTTTCATTCAATTTTAAGGCAGAATTTTTTTTGTTTTATATGAACTTTTCTGTGTTCCTATTGTAAGCACTATATAAACTAGATAATATAACATCACAACATGGCCACAACATATTTGATTATAAAAAGAAAAAAAAATAAGCATTTGGGGAACAACTCTATTTTACATGATTATTGCTAAAGAAACCTAAGATTTGTAACCAAAGAATGAAGAAACTCAATATAGGATAAATAAAACTCCTCAGAAAAAATTCAGTCACTCACAGTAAAGAGACAAATTGACCATTTTAGCTCTTTAAATGTAAATGAATAGAGACAATATTTAATTTTTCCTTCCAGATGTCATGGCTCTACCTAATTTTACTATTCATCCTTTGCATGAAAGTAAGAGAGGACACAAACAAATGGAAAAACATTACATGCTCATAGATAGGAAAAATTAATATCGTGAAAATGGCCATACTGCCCAAGGTAATTTATAGATTCAGTGCCATCCCCACCAACCTACCAATGACTTTCTTCACAGAATTAGAAAAAAAAACTACTTTCAACTTCATATGGAACAAAAAAAGAGGCCATAGCCAAGACAATCCTAAGCAAAGAGAACAAAGCTGGAGGCATCACACTACCTGACTTCAAACTATACTACAAGGCTACAGCAACCAAAACAGCATGGTACTGGTACCAAAACAGATATATAAGACCAATGGAACAGAACAGAGGCCTCAGAAATAATACCACACATCTATAACCATCTCATCTTTGACAAATCTGACAAAAACAAGCAATGGGGAAAGGACTCCCTATTTAATAAATGGTGCTGGGAAAACTGGCTAGCCATATGCAGAAAACTGAAACTGGACCCCTTCCTTACACCTTCTACAAAAATTAACCCAAGACAGATTAAAGATTTAAATGTAAGACCTAAAATCATAAAAACCCTAGAAGAAAACCTAGGCAATAACATTCAGGACATAGGCATGGGCAAAGACTTCATGACTAAAACACCAAAAGCAATGGCAACAGAAGTCAAAATTGACAAATGAGATCTAATTAAACTAAAGAGCTTCTGCACAGCAAAAGAAACTATCATCAGGGTGAACAGGCAACCTACAGAATAAGATAAAATTTTTGCAATCTATCCATCTGACAAAGGGCTATTTCCAAGAACCTACAAGGAACTTAAACAAATTTACAAGGAAAAAACAAACAACCCCATCAAAAAGTGGGTGAAGGATATGAACAGACCCTTTTCAAAAGAAGACATTTATGTGGCCAGCAAACATGAAAAAAAGCTCATCATTACTGGTCATTAGAGAAATCCAAATCAAAACCACAATGAGATACCATCTCATGCCAGTTAGAATGGCGATCATTTAAAAAGTCAGGAAACAACAGATGTTGGAAAGGATATGGAGAAATAGGAACACTTCTACACTGTTGGAGGGAGTATAAATTAGTTCAAGCATTGTGGAAGACAGCGTGGCAATTTCTCAAGGATCTAGAACTAGAAATACCATTTGACCCAGCAATCCCATTACTGGGTATACACCCAAAGGTGTGTAAATCATTCTACTATAAAGACACATTCACAGGCATGTTTATTGAGGCACTATTCACAACAGCAAAGATTTGGAACCAACCCAAATGTCCATCAATGTTAGACTGGATAAAGAAAATGTGACACATATATTCCATGGAATACTGTGCAGCCATAAAAAAGGATGAGTTCATGTCCTTTGCAGGGACATGGATGAAGCTAGAAACCATCATTCTCAGCAAACTAACACCAGAACAGAAAACCAAACACCGCATGTTCTCACTCATAAGTGGGAGGTGAACAGTGAGAACATATGGGCACAGAGAGGGAAACATCCTACACAGGGGCCTGTCCGGGGATGGAGGGCAAGGGGAGGGATAGCATTAAGAGAAATACCTAATGTAGATGACAAGTTGATGGGTGCGGCAAACCACCATGGAATATGTACACTTGTGTAACAAACCTGCACGTTCTGCACATGTATCCCAGAACTTAAAGTATAATAAATAAATAAACAAACAAACATTTTTTAAAAGTCCTAAAAGATTTAAAAAAAAAACAGAAATGGAAAATATTAATAGACATATTCTCTACTAAAGAAATTGAACTCAACTACTTTACCACAAAGAAATCTCAGGCCCACATAGTTATATCGGTGAATTCCACCAAACATTTAAGAGGAAATAATACTGAGGCCAGTCAAGATGGCTCACACCTGTAATACCAGCACTTAGGAAGGCTGTGTCGGGAGGATCACTTGAGCACAGGAGTTGGAGACCAG
>NW_012101321.1:2530286-2556123 GCF_000951045.1 Mandrillus leucophaeus | reverse complement strand
GCCTCCCAGGTTCACGCCATTCTCCTGCTTCAGCATCCCGAGTAGCTGGGACCACAGGTGCCTGCCACCACGCCCGCTAATTGTTTGTATTTTTTTAGTAGAGGCGGGGTTTCACCATGTTAGCCAGCATGGTCTCGATCTCCTAAACTTGTGGTCTGCCCGCCTCAGCCTCCCAAAGTGCTGGGATTACAGGCGTGAGCCACCACGCCTGGCCCAACACCTGCTCTTTAAAAGAACAATTTATAAAATGAAAGGTAAGCCACAAATTGAGAAAAGATATTTAACATACATATAAATTACAAATGAATTCTTTAAAGAGTATATAAAGAATTCATACAACTAAATAAGACAAACAACCCAATTAAAAATAATGAGCACAGGATTTGAACAGGCATTTCACAACTGGCTAATAAGCACATGAGAAGATGCTTAGTCAGTAGAGAAATGCAAATAAAAATCACAATAAGCTATCACTATACACCCACCAGACCGGCTAAAATTTAAGAGCTACAATACCAAGCACTGACAAGAACATGGAACAACTGGAACTCTCATATCTACCTTGGTGGTTGAATTGTAAAGTCATCAACTACTTTGGAAAATAGTTTGTCAATTTCTTGTAAGCTTAAACATATACTTACAGGAGCATGTAGCAATTCTACTCCTAGGTATTTCCTCAAAAGGAGTAAGTACATATTTCCACAAAAAAAAAATGCCCATGGTGCATTTAGTCATAAAAGCCAGACACTAAAAACAACTCAATATCTGCTTATAGCTGAATGGATAAACAAAATAATTCAACTTAGTATTTTAAAAAACAAACCAATAATACACATAACAATGTGAACAAATATCAGAAAGTTTATCCTGGCCAAAATAACCCAGAGTACCTACTATTTGATTCCACGTATATAAAATTTTATAGCAGATAAAACTATCTATAATAACACAAATCAGATCACTGGTTGTCTGGGACTGGATATGAATATATGGAGAGGAATTGACCACAGTGGATCACAAGGGAATTCTCGAGGATGACCCAAATCTCCTATATCTTGATTGTAATGGTAACACAGATACACACCTTTATCATAACATACATTTTGCATGTTAAATTTTATTACATGCAAACTATACTTCAATAAAGTTTATTTAAGAATTGTTTGTTTGTTTTTTCAGACAGGAGTTTACTCTATTGCCTAGGCTGGAGTACACTAGTGTGATCTTGGCTCACTGCAACCTCAATCTCTTGGGCTCAAGTGATCTTGCCACTTCAGTCCCCCAAGTAGCTGGGACTAGAGGCACGCACCACCACGCCCAGCTAATTTTTTCTATTTATTGTAGAGATGAGGTCTCACTATGCTGCCCAGGCTGGTCTCAAACTCCTGAGCACAAGCGATCCACTCACCTCGGCCTCCCAAAGTGCTGGAACTACAGGCATGAGCCACTGCGCCCAGCAAGAAGTGTTTAAAAGGTGAATGGACAAAGTATAGATGGAGAAAGCAGTTAAAATACTCATGCCAAAAAATAGGCTCATATAGCAAATAGGTAAATACCTTCTACAAATAAATGAGGAAGAGACAGATAACCAATAAGAGACTGGGTAAGAGAGCAACATGTACTCACAAAAGCAAAAAACAGAAAACATATAACAAGCAGAATAGACTCAATTCTTTTGAAAATTCAAAATAAAAGTACAACTACCAGAATGCCAAAATAAAAATTATCAGTCAATTGTTGATGAGAATGCTGAACAATGAGAACAACTCTACATTGAAGCTGGGCATGGTATATACTTTCACAAGATAGTGTGGCAATATCTATTAAAAGCGAAAATATGAACATTTTGTAATCAAGTAATTCCACCATACAGAAATGCATGAGGACATGCGCCAGACATATAAAATGTTCAAAGTGCATTATTCATAATAGCTAAACACTTAAAACAACCAACCAAACAAAAGAGATTATTAAAAAACTAATGGCCTACATATTCATAAAAGCTAAAGATTGGAAATAATCCAATGGCCTATCAACAGTAGAAAGAGGTAATGAACAGCCAGCAGTCTATACATAATGGAATACTATGTAGTAATGAAAGTGGAGTTGAAACATGTAAGAAAATAATTAAATTTTGGAAACATAATGTTGAAATAAAATTTCCAGAATAAAATACATATAATTCCATTTATGTAAGGATCAAAAATTGTGCAAGAAATTATAGTGCTAAAAGAAACATACTTAAGTTTTGAAAGAATAAAACAAAAGCAAATGTCAACCATAAAATTCAGAACAGCGGTTACCTTAACAGGGTAGAAAGGGGTTGTGATTGGACAGCTAGAAGACTTCTCACAAACTCTTTGTTTCAGTATCACAAAAAAATTAAATTAATGATGTTAAACATACATTGTTTCTAAAGATAGGTTTTCAGAGTAATATGTTTTTAAAGAAACAGGTTATAAAAAGCAAATTTTTATTAAGTTTGCAATTAAGTTCTTATTAAGTTTTGAAATAAAAATAAATTACACACAATTTTAATGATAAAATAGCAAGCCCTTTTCCTAAATTAATAATGTTTAATGATAATTAAACAATTTATGTGTTGGTCTAAAAGTTTTGTATTTAAAACCTCTTTTTAAGACTTTTAAAAGAAACACATACTTGCTTTTAAAAACAAATCAAAGAACAATGCCATAAAAAAGAAAAAGAAATTTCTCTTTTCTACTTCCTCCCTGTTTGGTCAGTTGCTTTCTACAGAGGTGGTCACTGTTTAGAGTAAGATGTCATTCCTATATAATGGAATCAAACTGTACATCATTCCATTTCAGGACCTTCTTTCTTTTACATGGCTACAGATTATTACATTTTTAGTTAACCAAGCATTGCTTCTGCTAAACACATTTAAGTGTAGTACTTTACTTCTCAATTTGTCTTAAAATCAGTTACACTACACATTACTTGTCTCACTGAAAACAATTTAAAAGTGATATCACTTCAGGGACAATAAATGAAGAAGTTTCTCAATATTTCACTTTTGGAGGTCTTTGTACTTGATCCCCTACCTTAGATTTAAAGCGTGATCTTTAAAAAAAACAAAAAAGCTATCTACAGAAACTCAGAAAGACTCATAGAAAAGACAGAAAAATGAAAGCTTAAAAATGTCGACAGCAAACAAAAGTCAACCCATGATAATGTGTGACAGCAATCTTTAATTCTGAAGTGATTCCTCTGTCATGCAATGACTCGAAGTATTGATTTCTCTCAGCATGAAAAAGCCTAAGCCAATGAAACAGATAGAGCAGCATCCCCCTTCTCCCTTCCCCTGATAACAGCATTCAAGGTTAAAACAGGCAAAACACTTATCAAAGTATCTCTTCCATTTCTTCTTGTTTTAATAGACTGGATACAACGTGTTGGGTTCATATCTTTACGAACTATAGTCCTCAGACAATATTTTTAAATAATTTGAAGATTAATATAGGTTCTTCTATTCTTTTGCTTTACACTTTTGGTAATAAAAAACTTTTCTTCTGTGAACTCTTAAGTATATATAATATTTGGGAAAACAAGCCAACACTAATAAGAAGGCTATAGTTTTTACTTGTGTGCCAATTCCACACATAATATTTTGTTTTCATTATTTCTTTAGAGTACTTATTTACAATAAAACCCACAAATATCTAAACATCTTCCAAAAAGACAAAGTGAATCCTTCAACAATGCAAACATATATCATACATCTGTTTGGAAAATAAAGTAAACTATGGCTACTATCTGTGTTCAAGAAAATAGTAATAACATAAAATGTAAGCAAAGGATAGGGTTGAAACCAAAGAATTATATTTTAAAACTATAGTATGAGACAAAAATAACAATCAGTTCTCTGTATCCCCAGGTTCTACATCCACAGATTCAATCAAATTTTTTGTTTTGTTTTTGAGTCAGAATCTCACTCTGTCACCTAGGCTGGAGTGCAGTGACATTATCACAACTCACTACAGCCTCAATTTCCCAGGTTCATGCAACCCTCCTATCTCAGCCCAATGAGTAACTGGGACTACATGCACACATCACCATGCCCAGATAATATTTTTCTGTAGAGACAGGGTCTCTCAATGTTGGCCAGGCTGGTCTCAAACTCCTGGCCTCAAGTGATCCTCCTGCCTCAGCCTCCCAAAGTGCTGAGATTACAAGTGTGAGTCACAGAGCCAGGCCTTGACCAATTTTTGATCTGCAGTTAGTCCTGGAACCAATTCCCCATGGATCCAGAGGGATGAGTGTGTATCTTCACAAAATATTATGTATAAATGGTTACACACAGACAGATAAATTAAGAAGCTTTAATTTCTTAAACTTTACTTTTTGCTAATCTGCAAAAGAATTAGATGATCTTAAGGAAATCCTATCATCTTTAAACTCTACCTAACCAATGGGTTTTTAAAAGCATAAAAAACTAGGGTCTTTTAGTTGTATTAGCAAGGTCTCCTACTTATGAATAAATATATTGGCTACTACAAATAGGTTAATCTCACACTTAAATTTCAAGGCCAGACGTGGTGGCTCACACCTGTAATCCCAGCACTTTGGGACGTTAAGGCCAGCAAATCTCGAGGCCAGGAGAATTCAAGGCCAGCCTGGGCAACATGGCAAAATCCTATCTCTACAAAAAATAGAAAAATCAGCTAGGCATGGTGGCATGCACCTGTAGTCCTAGCTACTTGGGAGGATGAGGCCGGAGGAGAGCTTGAGCCCAGGAGGTTAGGCTACAGTGAGCCATAATCAGGCAACTGCATTCCAGCCTATCTGACAGAGTGAGACCCTGTCTCAAAAACAAAAACAAATTTCAAATAAAAGTAGTTCAAGAACAAGCATGAAAACCAGAAAGAAAAAAGCAATTATGTATAAAAATCATAATTAACAATGTAGTTAAGAGCACCAACTCTAGAGCTAGATGACTTGAGTTTTAACTCTTGGTTTTGATACATTCATGCTTCAGCAAATTATTTGAAACCCTGTGCCTCAGTTTCCTCATATAAAAAAGGAGATGATGTGGTATGCTTTTCAGGAGGATCAAGAATAGGCATAAAACGATTAGAACATAGCCAGTCATATAATAGTAACACCTAACATTTATTGTAGGCTTAATTGTGGTGTTATCAAAATACATAACAAATAGTCTCTGTCTTCCAGCATCTCAGTGTAGTTCAGCAAAATAAATACAATATGAGATAGAAATAAGCTATGAGATAACTGCTCAAAGAGTTATAGACAGTATGTTTGGAAAGACAGAAAAAGAAGGAACTGTTAGGAATCAGGGAGAGGATGGGCACAGTGGCTCATGTCTGTCATCCCAGCACTTTGGGAGGCAAGGCAGGCAAATGAATACCTTGCACTCAGGGAGTTCCAGACCAGACTGTAGAGATGGCAAAGGCCTATTTCTACAAAAAAAAAAAAAAAAAAAAATTAGCCAGGCATGGTGGCACACATCTGCAGTCCCAGCCACTTGGGAGGCTGCGGTAGGAGGATTGCTTGAGTCCAGGAAGTCGAGGCTGCAGTGAGCCGAGATTACACCACTGTACTCCAGCCTGGGTGACAGAAGAGCCCCTGCCTCAAAAAAGTTAGAAGAAGGAAAAAAAAAAAAAGGCCGGGCGCGGTGGCTCAAGCCTGTAATCCCAGCACTTTGGGAGGCCGAGACAGGCGGATCACAAGGTCAGGAGATCGAGACCATCCTGGCCTACACGGTGAACCCCGTCTCTACTAAAAAATACAAAAAACTAGCCAGGCGAGGTAGCGGGCGCCTGTAATCCCAGCTACTAGGGAGGCTGAGGCAGGAGAATGGCGTAAACCCGGGAGGCGGAGCTTGCAGTGAGCTGCGATCCGGTCACTGCACTGCAGCCTGGGTGACAGAGGAAGACTCCGTCTCAAAAAAAAAAAAAAAAAAAAAGTCTGGGCGCAGTGGCTCACACCTGTAATCCCAACACTTTGAGAGGCCAAGGCAGGTGGATCACAAGGTCAGGAGTTCAAGATCAGCCTGGTCAAGATGGTGAAACCCCGTTTCTACTAAAAATACAAAAATTAGCTGGGCATGGTGATAGGTGCCTGTAATCCCAGCTACTCGGAAGGCTGAGGCAGAGAAGTGCTTGAACCCAGCAGGTGGAGGTGGCAGTGAGCTAAGATCATGCCACTGCACTCCAGCCTGTGTGACAAAGTGAGACTCCGTCTCCCCCCCAAAAAAAAAACAGGGAGAGTTTCACAGAGGAATTAAAGGCTAAGTACCTGTTCACCAAGAAGAAAGGGATAGAAAAAATAAAATATAGAAAATAAAAGAGGCCAAAAACGAAGAGAACAAGCTCAAATACACGCATTTTTTAAGCAAAGATAGGAATAACAGAATGAGACATGTAATAAAGAGCCTTCTCTTTTTAAATATCCTGATACATGTTTATATTTTCCTTGGGTAACTAATATTTTTACCAATTACCTTCATAAAGGAATTATTCCTCAAAGGTTTATATAAATCCTTTAACATATAAAATATTAACTAGATTTATATCTCTCAGCTGATGATTGTTATAATGCTATAATTTCTTTCATTCATATTCAAGTGTATTGCCAACACAGACCATTTCAAAACAACACACCTGAATATTAACTCGGTTATAAGCACTGTTTCTCAAACCACTTGTAGTGAAGGGCCATTTTTGGGTTTTTTTAACCTTTTTAAATACATTGAGCACTGATGCCTTTGATGACACTGCCAGTCATTCAAGCTGTAAAACTCTTTAAATATTCAATTTCTGTACTCAGCTCTTTGTGGATTACTAAGAAGTAATTTGGTCAGCAGATGACACTTAAACAGCACTAATATAAAAAGATATGTAGAAGGAAACTATTTTTATCAACTCAAGTATTGCCATTTTGCTTTGTATGGTAAAATACTTGCTTTGCAAAATAAAATACTTTGTATTATAAAATACTTGATCTTATATTCAGTGCTTTAATTTTTATTAATAAACCAGAAACAACAATAAATATTCTAAATGCACATGAGAAAAGCTTAAATTATAAACAAATGTTGTATGAAATACACAGTAAAGATTTTTAATTAGCTTAGTTTCTTATTGATCTTTATTTTAAAATCCATTAAGAAAAGGAAGGCTTTACATTAGTACATGATCTGGTCTACGGTTAAGATAACCAGAAGATACCATAAACTGAAAGCTTAAGTAAAGGCTCGATATATCTATGGGGGATATATTCAGACATTTTCTTAGAAGAGATGTTCAACAGCATTAAGAGGTCTGGTTTTCAAAATACATTTTATAAGAACGTACTGAGAAGATAATGAAAAAACACTCTTCCAGTTTGGATTTCATTTGATCAACACTGCCTGCAACAGTTTTACCTACATATAAATCTTTTGCTTTTTCTAGCTTGCTAGCTTTAATAGAAATATAGTAATACTAAACATCCAAGTAAAACAGCTGTTTTCTTAACCTGGTACAGCATCACTTAACAATCTGCAAAGACTCATCGATTCACTTTTGAGTGGTCTTCCTTTATCCCAATGACAGTTCCTTTAGTTTTACAAACAGCTCACAAATTATTATTTCTTGTTATATGTATGTATATACCTGTGCCTTATACAGGTGAGAATATGATGTTCAAAAGATACCTACAGAAGAGTAACAGCAGAAAATATTGAGGCCTTTCTTTTAACCTGGTCATTTTCAAAAGGCTAAAGTTGAGAGTAAGACAAGGTAAAATACATCATGGAAGAATCTCTAAAAATAGTGTGTTCAAGACTAAATACACAAGATTTTGGATATGAAAACTGAAAAATATTATTATTGCATAGTCCAGGTCTGTAGAAGCCAGAGCATATATGATAAACTGGGGTAAGAGTTTCCTTAAAAAAATTTGATGGTACTGTTATCACTCAACCTGAGGCAAGAAAAAAGAATAACATTGGATTGAGGAAAAACTAAGATTCTTCTCTAAGAGAGGAAGCAGGTTAGCCTGAACTCGAGAAGGAATCTTGTCAAAAGAGCTCTCACTGTTGGGGAGCTGAACTAGCTTCTGCAACATGGCCAAGGGAGAAGGCTTGGGGAGAGAGGGAGACAGAGTCAAGAGAAAACTGCCTGTTCAAGAGTGTGGCCTATGAATCCTAGGAGATGCAATAACTAGTATTGTTTTGTTTTCCTCTTCTGCATTGTGGTGTCCTTCTATCATTACAAGGCCCACAGAAGAGAAAAGGAGAGGTCTACGTTCATGCTTTGGGCAACAGGATAAAGAAAAACAGCTACTGCCTGGAAAAGTTGTTTGTCAGATGGGAAGAGGTATCCTCCAAAGCTCTGACACAACTCTATCCAGCAATAGTGTGGACAGGAACCTGATAGCAGAGATAAGAGGCCTAGATTCACTGTGGCACATATAAGCATTCAATTTCCAGAGATTACTTAGAAGAAAAAAATAGCTGTTATTGAACACTTTATATGGATTCAGAGTAATGGGTACATTAGGTTTATCAAGTCCCATTTATTCCTCACAGCATAGCTACAGGTAAACATCATTATTATCCTGATGTAAAGGTGCAGCAGTGGTGTCTTAGCTCACGTGGTTTAGTGAATGACAATGCCAAGATTAGTCAACAATTTGATCTGTCTACGTAGTAAGAGCTAAGGTCAACTGCAGCAGAATAATGATTTCTCACTGTTTGGGTACTCAAACTATAGCAATTGGACATTAAAAAGAACTAGAATACTTGTCAGTTGGTTATACTGGTACAGGTTGAGTATCCCTTATCCAAAAATTCAAAATTCAAAATGCTCCAAAATCTGAAGCTTTTTGAGCACCAACATGACCCTCGAAGAAAATGCTCATTGGAGCATTCTGGATTTCCAGATTTTCAGATTAGAGATATTCAGCCAGTAAATATAATACAAATATTCCAAAATCTTTAAAAACCTGAAATCTGAAACACTTCTGGTCCCAAGCACTCTGGATACAGGATACTCAACCGGCATTTTATTTCTCATATTAACTGATATTATTTTTATCAAAGGTGAAGAAAAGAACAATGATAGAAAACAGAAAAGCAACAATTTACATTTGTATATATAGTCTGGCTTAACGACGAGGACAAGTATCATACTGTTTATAGCCTAGGAGCCATACAAATATGTACAGTATGTTACTGTATTAAATATTGTAGGCAACTATACCGCAATGGTAAGTATTTGTATACCTAAACATAGAAAAGATATGATAAAAATGGGTAAAAAAACAAACAAACAAAAATGGTACAGGGCACATACCATGAATGGAGTTTGCAGGACTGGAGGTTGCATTGGGTCAGTCAGTGTGCAAGTGGTGGGTGAATGTGAAGGTCTAGGATATTACTGTATACTACTGTAGACTTTATAAACCCTGCACACTTAGGCTATGCTAAATTAATTAGAAATTATTTTCTTCAACAATAAATTACCCTTGCTTATTGCAACATTTTTACTTTATAAACTTAAAATTTTTTTTAACTTTTTAACTCTTTTGTAATAACACAGTTTAAAACGCACATTGTACAGCTGTGCCAAAATATTTTCTTTCTTTATATCCTTATTCTATAATTTTTTTTTTTCTTTTTTGGAGACAGAGTCTTGCTCTGGCGGGACAGAGGCTGGAGTGCAGTGGCACAATCACAGCTAACTACAGCCTCAACTTCCTGGGTTCAAGTGATTCTCCCACTTCAGCTTCCTGAGTAGCTAGGACTACAGGGGTGTACCACCACACCCCTGGCTAACTTTTTTATTTTTGGTAGAGATGAGGTCTCCCTATGTTGCCCAAGCTGGTCTCAAACTCCTGGACTCAAGCAATCCTCCCACCTTGACCAAAGTGCTGGGATTACACTGTGCCTGGTCTATAAACTTTATTCTATTTTTAAATTGTATTTTTTTAATTTTTAAATTTTGTTAAAAAGTGAGATACAAACACACACATTAGGCTAGACCTATCCAGGGTCAAGATAATGAATATGACTGCCTTCCACCTCGACATCTTGTCTCACTGGAGGGTCTTTGGGGCAGTAACAAGCATGGAGCTGTCATCTCCTATGATGACAATGCTTTCTTCTGGAATACCTCTTTAAAGACTTGGCTGAGGCTGTTCTACAGTTAATGTTTTTTTAAATAAGTAAAAGGAATATACTCTAAAATAACAAGTATAGTATAGTAAATACATAAACCAGTTACACAGTCGTTTAGTATCATTACCAAGTATTATATAATTGTGCTGTGCTTTCATACAAATGGAAACACAGGTTTGCTTCTGCCAGCCTTACCACAAACACGTGAGTAATGAGTTACACTACAACATTACAATGGCTACAATGTCAGTAGGCAACAGGAGTTTTTCAGCTCCATTAAAATCTCATAGGACCACTACTGTATATGTGGTGTGTCATTTACCAAACCATTGTTATGTGGTGCATGACTGCGTGTATATAAAGCAAATATTGTCAAGCTTAGCATTTCATGGTTTCTACCCTATAGATGGAGAAATATAAATAAAGACATTAGCTAAAATGTCCAAAACCGCCATGGTAGTAGGTATCAAAACTGGGATGAGAATTGACATTCTAATACTTTGCTATCAGGCAACGATGACACAAAATCTGTCAATCCACCATCTCTTCACTGAATGACAAAGGTGATCAACACAAAGCGTACATCGAGGGAGGAATGTGGGAAGACAAAGGGGTACATTAATCACTGAGGCAGAACCATCCTGGGCAAAAGAATGGTATGCTTAGTTTTAAAAAGGTTATCCTTGACTTTGACCATTCTTCTTCTCACTTAGGGTTTTTAAGATAAGGTGGCCAACTAGAAACAGAAAACTAAGGAGAAAAAGGAGAAAATCAAGCGAGAGAATAAAGAAGAAAAGACAAATAGGAAAGCATAAATAGCAGGTTCACATAAAATTACTTTTGCACTATTTCCTAATTACGAGTTTACTTTAAAAACTAGTAAGAAAAAATAGTATATAAGATTTCTTTTGCACTGTATTTTAACAACTAAATGAGAAACAAAATGAGTTCAATTCAGTAATGGTAAAAATGAGATAATGAACAAAGGTGGGAAAAAGTTTGTCATTCAACTAATCTTTAGAGTTCAAGACATTGTGCACTCTACCAATTTTACATGCACATAGGAAAAAACATATCAAGTCATTAGAAAAGAACAAGGTAAACAGAAATAACATATATTCAAGGTGTAGTTTCAATCATCAACAAAAGTGAACGAAAAGGAAATACCAAGATAATTACATAGGTGAGACTCCAAATAAATAATATTGCCCTTTCACAACCTATGTTTTAGAATAAAAATATTATAAGCTACAGATTTGAGACTAGACTAATGACCTTTAAGGAACCTCATATTATTGCAAAGAAATTAAGTATCCTATCCAACACTACATAGTTAATTCGCGGCAGAACAACGCCTAAATCCTAGTTCTTACAAATCCCAAATCTGTGCTTTCTATCATACACTATAGACTGCAAAAACAATTTTACAACTTATGTGTAATTAAATATTTTAAATTCACGCTCTAAAGCATGAATTTAAACATGCTTTAACAAAGCAACACTTAACCCTTAAAAAAACCATTCAAGTATTATACAAAGTCCATATTTCAACTATCAAACTGTAAGTTCAGAAATAATTTTCATAGAGATTTAAATTCTGGCTCGGCATGGTGGCTCACACCTGCAATCCTAACACTTTGGGAAGCCGAGGCAGGGGGATCACCTGAGATCACAAGTTCAAAACCAGGCTGGCCAACATGGTGAAGCCCCGTCTCTACTAAAAGTACAAAAATTAGCCAGGCATCGTAGTGGGCACCTGTAATCCCCAGCTATTTGGGAGGCTAAGGCATAAGAATCTCTTGAACCCTGGAGACGAGATTACAGTGAGCCAGGATCACACCACTGCACTCCAACCTAGGCGACAGTGCAAGACTTTGTCTCAAAAAGAAAAACAAAATTTATTTGCCTTTATACATCATTAAAAGCTCATTAAGAAAGCAGTGACAATCCAGTAAGCAATGCTAGGGAACAAAGTGATTACTACTTTTCTTACTTGCTGTCTCTACTGGGATATAAACAGAAGGTAATTTTTAACAAAATATTATCTTAATATTAAAGAATCTAGGATCTCACATGAAAAACTGATCCCCCAAATTTATGTTAGCTGGATATGGAAATCTTCTTTAGTCCTACCGTATGTCTTCTACTACTGACAATTTCATTCATTGAGCAATTCTTTGAGAGCTTCCTTGAGAGCTTCCTATGTTCCAAGCCTATACTAGATACTGAAATTAAAATAAAACAAATCCTTTTATAAATTAGTCAACATGTAATACTTGTTTCCCTCAGTAGACACCAATAATTTCAAAACATTTTTAACGGTTAAAAGTAATTCTCACAAGTTGTCCAAGAAGAATATAATGCAGAAATTGCTAATGTAATGTCCATAACAAAACAAAAGGTAGTAAAGGTTAGCATTTAACGATTTCTCCTACATGACTGTAATAAGAGAAGTGATACATACAAACCATACAAATCCTTACATAAGCAAATCTCAAGACAGAATCCATAAACATGTAAAAATTACATGTAAAATGTGTTATATTTGTATGAATTTATCAAGGTTACATTTTCAAAGAGTCCATTAGCAAAAAAAAAAAAAAAAAAAAGAACTATTAGCTCAAAATATAACGAACAGAACATTTCACATAATATCCCATTTTTGAGCCAGGTTAAGTGGCTCATGCCTGTAATCTTAGCATTTTGGGAGGCCAAGGTGGGAAGATCACTTGAGTTCAGGAGTTTGAAACTCTCCTGGACAACATAGCGAGACCCCATCTCTACAAAAAAAAAAAAAATTTAAATCTTAGCCAGGAATGGTGAGGCACACCTGTAGTCCCAGCTAACCTTGGAGGCTGAGGTGAGAGGGTCACTTGGGTCCAGGGGTTAGAGGCTGCAATGCACCATGATCACACCACTGGACTTCAGTCTAAACCACAGAGCAAGACATCGACTCAAAACAATTATGTGTATATTTTATATTTGTTTTATATTATAAAATAGATACACAAATATACACTCATAATAAAAAGTCTAAAATGCTATGTGCCAAAACATTGTCTTGCCTCTTGGTGGGGCAAAGATATTGGAGAAGGTTCTCGTTTTACTTTACACTATTATTTACGGTTATATTTTTCTTCTTTTCTTTGTTGCAGTATTCTCCAGCTCAAAAATTAATGAATTAAAACACAAAAAGAGTCACTGATCGAAATCAAATTTTTCTTAAGTTAGGGTATTTCAGGTTAACCTTCTGGGAAGTACCTGAATTCTATTTTTAAAAGAATTTTTTATTTTATTTATATAATAGTGTCAATAACAATAGATTTGGGCATATCTGGATTATAGATATATAGAAGCAGTTCATATGCTTATAGCTCTTATACAAACACAAACCAATTACAAATTAAGTTCAAGCAGCAGCAGAGAAATAAATGAATTTATATTTTTGTGATTGTGTAAAGTGAAAATATAATTTGTAATAAATTGATAATCACTAGATTGGACTATCATGTAAAAATGGCATCAACCAAGCCATGAAAATTGTTAAATTCAGTCTATTTAACAATGATAATTGAAAATGACAATTAATGACAAAATTCATCTTTCATAATAAGAATATGTGACTGAAACGCATTTATATAGACTAAGATTTCAGTATTTACTTAACACATACAACAGATTCTATACTATGGAAATGGCTTGTTGTAGCAAGTAATGTAATACTTGTAATATTGCTGGTTACATAAAAAAATGAATTCACATGACGTGATGTATCATGTACTACATGAATAAAAATTTGACAGAAGTTTAAAAATAGAAATGTAAAGGGAGATTATGGCACAGACTTCAACTTATTCGCCCAAATCCGCCTCCCCCTTCAATAGTACCAGAGGCTCCTGATTCTTAAAAGCCTGTAGCTGTCTAGAATAAAGAGCATATTTCCCAATTTCATACCATTTTGCTTTTATTAATAAAACTAACGAAAAGTCAGGAAGGAAAAACGATGAATTTAAGTTTTAGAGAAAGTGAATATAAAGGGGTAAGAAAACACAAGGTAAAGAAATATGGCAGATTTTTAGAAATGTGAAACTGGAAATGAGGTCTGCATTATAGTCAGTAACATTAAAGGTGAATCCCATCAAACCTTTAAAAGAAGGTAATTCCAATGCTACCTACCCTGTCTCTGGGCATGAAAAAAGAATGGAAATTGTATAATTATTTACAAGAGGCAAGTATAACACTGAAGCCAAAATCTCACAAACGACTAAGATTGCATAGAAAGTTAAAACAACCACAACCCAATTTAAGAATAGAACATGAAAATTACAAATAAAACATTAGTAGACACAATCTGGCAAGATTAAAGAAAAAACTAAGACCAAAATATATTGGCATAATATTGACATATGTAACATTGAAAAAAGTATACTATGAATAATAACTCCACTGCTCCACTAAAGGACGACAAAATTGAACAACATTCTTCATTTACAAAAAAACTCTAAAAAAGTACTGAATAAGTATTTCATTAAAATGATAAAGCATATATACTTCAGGTCAAAGGCAATATCATACTTAGTAGGGAAACACTGAAACATCTCTGCTAAAGTCAGGAATAAGAAAAAGATGCCCACTATTAATTTTTAACATCACACTGGTGATAGAAGTCAATTCAATTAGACAAGGAAAAGCAATTATAAGAATAAAAGTTGGTAAGTTGGTACCAATAAAAGTTGGTAAAACTATCAATATCTGCAGATGATGTGAGTGCATGCCTGAAAAGCCCAAGAACATCAAATGAAAACACTCTTTTGAACCAGATGAGCTGAATCTAATGTTAGATTAACAAGCCAAAGAATTCTGACAAAAAAGATTCAAAAGGGCAATAAGAAGGAAGAGGAGGAGGACCAGGAGGAACATAGACCTATTAGTATCAAAACACATTGCAAAGACTCAGTAATTAAATTGATTAATATACTAGTTTGACACTAGTATATGAAGTCACATATAGACTAATGGGAAAAAAAATCAAACTAGAAACTGACCCCAAACATATAGACATTCAGTATATGATAACAGTAGCATCTTAAACGAAAAATTAGACTATGTGGTAGGTGGCATAGGGAAAACTAGGTAGGCATATAAAATAAATTGAATAACACAATCTATACTAAGATAAATTCCAAATAAATTAAATATTTAAATTTAAAGCAATAAAACTATAGAAATATTAGAGGAAACATATGGGAATTCCTTTATAATCTATGTGTTTCTACCCTTCCAACTACCAAGCAAAAACTGAGATTCATGAAAGAAAATATCCACACATTTAACAAAAAAAAATTTTGTTAACTTCTGTAGGGCAACAAAAAAAATCATAACTAATTAAGCAAACAAATTGGTTAAAAAAAAAACTGTAACATATATCACAGAGTTGATTCCTTAATACATGTGGAGCTTCTACAACAAAATCAATAAGAAAAGAGACACAATCCAATGGAATAGCTGCAAAGAACATGTTCACAGAAAGGGACATACTAAGGTTCAAAGATCATCAAACTCACTCATAAAAAAATCAAAAATATAGTTTTAAACAACACTGAGCAATGCAAACTAAAACTGTACACTACCATATGTAACCTATGCAAGTGACGAAAGTGTAAATATGTTTCATAACACATTCTATAAGGAAACATTCATACTTTGCTGATCAAAATATAAAAATTCTTCAGAAAATAATATTAACTTTAAAAAGCAAAATACAGAACATTATAATATGCTAGCATTCATACAAAGAAAGACAGAAATATGTATTTCTATTTGAGTGTATATGCATAAAGAAACCCTGAAATAATTCATATAACAGTGGTTTTCTGTAAAGGTAAGGTGGTGGAAGGCATCCTGGAAGAGATTAGAAGGACATTTTTCACTGTGTGCCTTCTAATAATTTTTAATTTTTAATTACCTATAAAAGAAACTAAATGAATAGATTGAAAAATTTTAAATACTTAATGTCTTCTATATAAAAGTTTCAGATAAGGTAGACATGAGATTGATAAAACAGCACAGAAAAGTTAAAAATACAAAGAAAGTATTATTGTGAAAGACCTATACTTTTAAAAAAGCAAAAGACATTGGATGAAACTAATAAAAGATACATGAGAAATAAAAAAACAATCAGAAAAACACCAAGAAAGCCAAGCAAAAAAGGAATTTCAAAATGGAAGGGTTTGTCATCAGTGTCAAAAACTGCAGAGACCAAGGAAGATGAGAAAAGAGATTATATATATATATATGTAGATATAATTAGCAGATCAGTAATGATATTGAAAAGAACAAGTGTAATCCATTTATCCTAGGATTGGGGATGAAAATGAGAGGAGAGAAGCCAAACTATGACACTGAACAGTAGAAGGGGGTGAGACAATAAAGATACCATTCTAGCAAAAAAGTCTGGCAGAATCAAAAAGCAAGAGTGAAAATGGAAGCTTGAGAATTCTAGCAGCATTTAAACAAGGTTATCAAGCTCTAGCATATGATAATTAGACAGAGGCATGACTATATAAATAGTGAGAAGCTGCAACATAATTCCAGAAAGGTCATTTAAAATAAAAAATTTTTCAATGTATTAAATAATAACTTCATTCAAAATAATACACAATTTGCTAAAGAAAACCAGACATTAGTCAATGAATACAAAAACTACCAATGAAATCAAGTAAAAGAAAATAAGTCCTTTCAATCAAAACTACTCTTAACAATAAGCAGCCTATTTCATACTTAATGAGGGCCTGCAACTGATAATTCATAGTATTCTGGAAACAGGTATCAAGGCAAATCTCACAAGTAACAGAGGCGCATCATCTAAGGATCTTTTTCACATTAAGAATCCTATTAGAAAGAAAACACTAAAAGGTAATTGAATTTCCCTCAGTTATCTTCATCTCTGTCAGCTCCTGCTACAATAACTTACTCTCCAGAGCAGAGATAACTCAATTCTGTCCAGCAAGCATATGTTATGAATCTCCAAAGCAAACTTGTCTAAATCATTCTGGTCTTCTATCAAGGTTGCCTGTGGATATGAACTCTGACAGAGAGCAAACAAATTTATTTTTATCTTTTCAATAATTCACTTCCTTATGCTTTGATAGAGGAAATCACGAGATAAATATATGGTCTGCAGTTATTCTTATGTTATAAAGTCGGCTGAAATGGTTTCCATGACTTAAATAAAAGACTTAATGAATAATCCTTCTTAAATACAAAGAAAATGGTATCAAAAAATACAATTGGTACATTACCTAAGTTTCAATTTGTTTATACTGTTATCAGATCCTTTTTATGACCTCACAAATGCTATTTCAACTACTTCATTTTTGAAGCTTTATAGTAAAACATGTTTTATAAAATGCTAGAAAATTGAAGTTTTAAAAAAGATATCAACAAAATAAATAATAGTTCATATGAGAAAATGCATTTCTTATCTGTATTCTAAGCCAGGTGGCATTTTATAACAGAAAAGCATTAAAAGGCTATATAATAGAGTCAGAAACTCTATGAGTTTGAGTTTCTTAAGTTGGAGTAGACATATATCAATGTTATTCAGAACAAAAAACAATCCAAATTCAAATTGTTAATGAATATAATCCTTTCAGTCATAATCCCTTTCCTTTAATATAGGTTAAAATTCTCAAAGATTCTGGCCTGGCTATTCACAACCTTTAAATTCTACACTAGTAGTCACAATAACAGCAACAATGATAATCACTAACACACTTCATAATGTGTTTTAATCCACATTATGTAATTTTACTCTCCACAATAAACCTTTTATTAACGTTTCAATATATCCATTTCATAGAAGGGAAATTAAGACTCAGAGAGGTTCAACGAATTTTGTCTAATATTTTCCAGCGAATAAATTGTGAAGCCTAGAACCTGAACATGTTTTTGGAAACCATGTACCTTCTATCACATTATAACACACTGTTTCAAAATTAAGTTACCCTTAAATAGCAGAGAAAATCTCAAAAAATATAGCCAACAATGTGCCTTGCAATTTTTATGTAAAGTGTGCTAACCTGTAATTCATAAATCAAATGGCTTATTTCTTCATTTCAAGCACAATCAGCATGTTTTTGGATTGAAGACCTAAAGCAACCAATCGTAGTAATTTGAGATACTATTATTAACCTATCACTCCTGCAAATAATAGGCTGAAAATAATTCTACCATGGGCTTTCTCATTAATAATCTATATTGTTTCCATAGAGAACCAGCCTTACTACTTTTAATCAGAAGAAAAAGAAATCAAATGCGTGGACTGTAATTAGTACTCATTTATTGAATAATCACTTACTAAGCACCTACTATGTATAGGCAATGTACCAGGCTCTACGCCACATAGAGTTCTTACCTTCATGAAGCACACAAAAGAACCAGGCAGGAAATAATCAGGGTTTTAAATATATAATTACAAACAATTATTAAGTGCTATGAGATATTATAACTGAAATATCTGATTTAGATTTACGTTGAGTGATTGGTGGGGGTAAAGGATGAGAGGCAGAGAAGGCTTCTGTGTAAAAGTGACACTTGAAGGAAAATCTAAAAGATGAGTAGAAGATGAATAAAAGGGTATTGTGACTAGGAGCAAAGGAAAAAAGGAGAATGAGGTTTTGTGGGTGATATTAAGGATTGTAGGTTTAACCTAAGAGCAATGGGAAGCAACTGGATATTTCTATGCATGAACAAAATATACTAAATTGCAGAATGACTACACTGGCTATTCTGTGTAAAAGAAAGAAAATATAGGTAGGGAAGAAAAATAAGACAAGAGATTACTCCAAGTGTTTTGAACTACAGATGTGATGGTTAAGATAACAAAAAACAGTATTGATAACAAATGTTTTTGGAGGTAAAATAAACAGAACTTGATGATGGACAGATACTAAGTGTGGAATAAGGGAAAAAATGGGTAATGGGTGATTTGTGCAAGTAAGTAAGTAAACGGAGGTGATATTTACTCAGATGGGAAAAAATGGAGGAGTAGGCAACAGGGGAATATACAGTTTTAGAAAGTCTCCCCCCAAAAGTGGGGCTTCTTATAAGAAATTTCAAGTGGCAATTACAAGTATACAGTGGTATTACACAGGTTTGAAGCTCAGAAAAGAAGTCACAAACACAAAAACCAGAAAGTTTTAGATAATAAACAAATACTAACAAAATAGGGGGAAGAGGTCCTCAGAAATATTGGGTCGAAGTAAAAAAAAAAAACTATATATAATTACCTTAAGACAATTTTCCAGTCACAGAAAAATGATATATTCTGGCCCAGCTCCTGATTACAGGTAGTAAACATGAGACAAAGAATCGTACCAAATTCCCTATTTTTCCTCTTTTTCAGATAATTAGCTAATCTTTATATATTACTTACATGTGAATTACTTTGACCCTAAACAAGGCAGTGAAGAATGAGTGCTTTACCTCTTACAGCTATCTATCTTCATGTACCAGTAATGTGAGGAAAGATGTAGACTCATTAATTAGAAGAAAAAGAGACCCTTGTTTATTAGAACTACTCTTTACATCTCTGCTTGCAAACTCAACATATCAGTTCAGTTGGCTAAAGGATATTATTATTCAGGCTAAGTTTACAGTTCTATCTCTGACTGAGAGCTAAGTATCCCCCAAAAAGCAACTTCATGACCACAGATTGCACCACTAATTCCCAGAAGCTATCCCATAAATAAGCAATAGATGTAAAAATGAAAGCCACATCAAAAAAAATTTGAAAGGTTCAGTATGAACTCCAATGAAAAAAAATTGCCTTACCTGAATATCTTATTAACCAGAGGGCAGTGATATTTATATGCCCAGAGAGACACTTTTGTGATTAAAAATCCCAGGTTTCAGGTATAACATAGGAAACATAGTGACACAGAAAAGTCAAATCTAAGAAGCTAAATTTTCTTTTTTTCCTTTTTTTTTCTTTTTTTTTTTTTTTTTTTGAGACAGAGTCTCACTGTGTCATCCAGGTTGGAGTGCAGTGGTAAAATCTCAGCTCACTACAACTTCCACCTCCCAGGTTCAAACCATTCTCCTGCCCTAGCATCTTGAGTAGCTGGAACTATAGGTGTGCGTCACCACACCCAGCTAATTTTTTTTAATTTTTAGTAGAGAAGTGGTTTCCCCATGTTGGCCAGGCTGGTCTCAAACTTCCGATCTTAAGTGATCCACCTGCCTCAGCCTCCCGAAGTGCTGGGATTACAGGTGTGAGCCACCACACCCAGCTAGAAGTTAAATTTTCAACCACAATACAATTTCAAGAGTTGTTTTTTTAAAATAGCATTGTCAGGTATGTCAAAGCAAAATGCCAAGTCTTTTAAATAAGATTCACTACCTTCTACAGCATACGTAAGAAACTATCAATAACTAAAAAACCATCAATAACTATAAAGGTACTTATGTCCAGCAGTTGTAAAAATTACTTTTAAACACATTTCCGTGTAACTTTTCCAACAAGAGCAATGATAATTGGGACACAAAGTGCCAAAGTAAATATTATTTGTGCAATTTAACAAATACAGGAACAGAGGTAATAACATCAACAGAGGATCTTTTAAACTGCTCAGTATCAACGGGTCTCTTCTGAATTCAAAGGTTTACTCACTGATGTTTCCAAGGTTTATGAAGATACTCATTTAGAAGAGCTCATCATTATATAATGACACATTATATCTAGTCCATTTCTTATCATTAAGGAAGTGAAATCATTTTTTACTCAATTCTTCTTGTGCACCTCAAAGAGAGGCAGTATACTGTAGTGATTAAAAGAGCAGAACATAAAGTTTTGAGTTGAAATCACTGAGCAATTTATTAATCAATCTTTGTCTTTTCTTCATCTGTAAAACAGAGATAATAAATAATGCCCACCTGGCTCATGGGTTATTTATTGTAAGGATTAAATGAATCAATGTATACCTGACCCATAAAATGTATGTAATAAATCATAGCTACTATTAATGCTATTAGTATCCCCATCCTCAATGTTTGAGTATCTAGTAAGGGCCAGGCCTTGGAAGTAATCCTTAAAGAACAATGACTATGGATTCTCAAAGTTCTAAGATAGTCCAGATACATTAACATGTTGATGATTATATTACAGGAATAAAAAATAATGTGGTCACAATCGTTTGGACTAAAAAAAAAAAAAAACCCTTTAGCTGTCTAAAGGGACGTCAAACAATGTCCTAATCAAAATATAATGTAAGGTAAAAGTTTACCATTTTTCCTCCGAAGTAATATTTTCATGTCATGTTCTCTTCTCAGAAAATTCCTTAACTTAGTCACCTGATAACCAAATTTCACATTTACTGGCAAGAATGAAGCACCAAAAAATTCCTGAATATAGCAAAATATTTACTGCCAAAAAATTATGGTATGATTACAATTCTACTGGACAAGACATGTAAAGGGGAGAAAACAGCAACATCCATAAAAAGCGTCAAAGAATATTACCAAGCTACGAAACGGCAAAATCCAAAGAGATTCCTACTTAACAAGCAAAATAATGAGTGGTTCTTTTCCAATATATCATATACACATTTAGGAGGAAACACAAAAACACACAGAAACATTATGTTTTTGAAAGGCCACAAAGAAAACCATAGTTTTTTGGGGTTTTTTTTTTTTTTTTTGGTTTTGTTTTGAGATAGGGTTTTGCTGTGTCACCTGGGCCATGGTACAATGGCCTAATTATAGTTCACTGCAGTCTCAATCTCCTGAGCTCAAGCAATCTGCCTACCTCGGCCTCCCAAGCAGCCAAGACTACAGGCACGTGGCACCAAGCCCAGCTAATTTTTAAATTTTTGTAGAATGGGGTCTTGCTATATCACTCAGGCTGATCTCAAATTCCTGGGTCATGCAGTCCTCCTGCCTCGGCCTCCCAAAGGGCTGGGATTATAGGCATGAGCCACTGCATCCAGCCACAGTTCTTTATAATTCAATCACAAAATGTTGTTGGTATGATAATCTGTACCATAAAGAAACATAATCAATGACGTCTCAGTTCATCAGCCATTGTCTGTCTATACAAGGCACTGTTTGCTTACACGCAGGTAGAGAAGGAAAGTTGGCACATTACATTATTGCATCCTATGTTCAGGAGGCCACATTCCTTACAATTTTTCCTGTGAAGAGGATTTCAGGAAGTCAGAAAAATTACTCAACAAAAGAAAATGATAAGTAAAATTCCAGAAGATTGATTTTCAAACTTTTGTCTTTTTGCCTATGTAACTGTAACATGGCAAAGTATAATGAAACCTATTCTTTTAAACTTATGTTTCAACAATATTTGTTTAATAAGGGAAGTAAATTTTTCTGCAAGCCCAAGAATGTAATACAGATAAAATCATGTGGCATATCTCTGTTCAAAGTATTGCCTGAGATACCATAAGTGACAACCTAAAGCAATGAGTTTTGAACATATCATTTCTAGTTTGATGAAATTAGGGAGGAGTAAAAGGGATTTACAATGCTAACAGTGAAACAGAGTCACTTTTATTAAATCAATGAATACAATTATCACATTTCCCCCATACAAAACCAAAGATACAAGGCACAGAAGGATCTCTGGGTAAATGTGAAATAAACTTTGATCATTTGTGGCTGCTGATGGAGATCAGACGAGCATGCCTCTAACAAAAATATTCAATTATTTGTGAGCCAGTCTGATAGTTTAGAGGCGTGCTATTCAAGAATGGTCGATCAGCATTTCTAATGCGAGTTAAGTACCACTTCTTTACACTCCACAATGAGGTAAGTATAGAAACTGAGAGAATTTAGAAAGATTTTACCAAGTAGACATGGCCACAGCATCCAACCACATAATCAGTGGACTTATCTTAATAAAGTTTACGTCTTACTGAATTCTCTTTATGTGGATACTAGTCATATACAGTAGAAATACATTATGTCTAATATTTCAAGAATAGTTTATAATTTGTAACTCAAATGTAAATATTTATATAACATTTTTATAATTATTTTAATGAAAGCTACTATTTTAAATTTATGTTTTAACAGTATTTGCTTAATATGGGAAGTAAATTTTTCATTATCTAGTTTTAATGATGTTTACAATTAGAGAAACAAACTTCACTAGACTTATTTGACAAAAAAGACATGCCTTTTCATAATGTATCAATAGTAGCAAACAAATCATAACTGTAGTAATTACAAGAAAAGATTCCAATCTAACTAAAATTTTATATCCTAAATTTCAACTAATAGGAGGAATGAGTTCAAGAAATATATTGTACAGCATGGTGACTCTAGTTAATACCAATGTATTGAATTCTTAAAAATTGCTGAGAGTAGATTTCAGTGTTCTCAACACAGAAAAATGATATGTGAGGTAATGCATATGTCAATTAGCTATATTTAGCCATAATGTATACATACTTCAAAACATGTTGACAATATTTAATTTTTGCTCATTAAAATATATTTTCCAAAAGAATTTAAGCCAGTTATAGTCTAAACTAAGAATTGCTAACATAATGAGTTCAGTTTTGAGAAACAAGGCCATCCGCATTCACCTAACAAGCAAGGTTAAAAACTGAGACACCAGAGTCAATATTATTTCACCGTTTGTTTCAGGAAATCCTACCCCAGGAAGATAAGATGGCAAAGAACAAATAACTTCACTGTTTGCTTCAGGAACACCAATGTATTTGAACAATAACCCGCTTATTTAGACAGTCTCATTTTCAGAATAATAAGTTACTCAGGCAAAAATTTCATGTATCAACTGTTTACTAATCAATACTTACATCAGAGCTGTTGTCTCACTTTCTCCCAATTGTAAAATCTTCTATGACAAATTTATACCGAACCCCAATCAGACCTCGTATTGAAAGACCTAAGATGTAAACCACTTGAGTTCATACCTAGAAACTCTATAAATACCCACCCCAACCTCTCACCCTGAGATCCTTCTAAGATACTGTCAAGGTTGCATTCTCATTTAGTGCAGTATATAATCAGCTTAGCTTTGCCAGGCTATTCTGGTGGTGTTCCTGAACTGTTGAGAGATGGCAGTAGTTTTGTAGCCATAAATAATTAAGAATTAAAATGCAAGTGTGGCTATGTGCAAAGATGTAATAAATAATAAAAACTTAAACAGTTTAAACAAAAACTGCAAAGAAAAATGTTCAAAGTCCAATGAAATATTGGAAAGAAAACTGAAGAAGCCAACAAAACCAGATGTTTAATATTCCACATAAAATCTACATTGTTTGGTGTACTTATAAAATACCACATCAGGTTGCCAAAATTTAAATATATTTTATTTGTATGTTTTATGTGTGTGCACAATTGCCAAGTGTTAGTGAAAGACTACATCATAAGCATTTTCTTCAAAATGTTGGTGAGTTATGGCAACAAATGTAGTTCAGGTAACACTTTCCAATGAGACCAGAACTGAATGTATTCAGCAACTGATTAACGAACATTTACTAACAGAACCCAAAAACCAGCTAAGTAGTTTTCATTACAACTTGAAGACTGCATTGATACTGCTAAGAGGACATTTTGTTTCTAAGAATAAGTGACATTCGAACATGAAGATATGAAGGAAAAATCCTTATGTTTTTTAGATGCACTAATGACAAACACAACTACATTGCTCTGAAGACCATACACCCATGAAGAATTATACCATGAGCAAATATGCTTTGGAGTTTAACTTTCGTTTAGGAAATGTGCTGAGGATATAGCTCCAACACTGAAGCAAACATTGTGGGGTGGTTAAGATTTAAGAGGTGGAACCAGTTTCCTTTATCAACAAAGTCCTGATAACAACAACAACAACAACAACAACAAAATCACCTACAGTGTATTAGTGACGACTTAAAATTGCTAATGAGGCTGGGCACGGTGGCACACACGTCTGTAATCCCAGCACTCTGGGAGGCCGACGCAGATGGATCACGAGGTCAGGAGTTCAAGACCAACCTGGCCAAGATGGTGAAACCCTGTCTCTACTAAAATTACAAAAATTAGCTGGGTGTGGTGGGGGGCACCATCCTAGCTACTAGACAGGCTGAGGCAGAGAATTGCTTGAACCGGGGAGGCAGAGGTTGCAGTGAGCTGAGATCACACCACTGCACTCCAGCCTGGGCAACAGAGCGAAACTCCGTCTCAAAAAAGAAAAAAAATAGCTAATTAAATTAAAGTTATCCCTCCAGGATTTCCTTATTATCTATTTTCACCATCTACATTCATTTTAGTTTTTTAGTAACATACACTAATAGGATAAACAATAAAATTACATGTAAATTGAACCATGCTACATTGGTCAACAGGTTGAAAAAATAAAATAGCAGAAAGAATTAGGGGAAATGTATTGCTTAATATAATACCATGCAATTTAAGAAGTACAAATGGTTTCCCTGCTTTTATAGCTCATTGTCAAGTAAAATTTTCTTTCCCTTACAAAAGGCAAAAGAAAAGCTACGTTATATTATAATACAAAGCAAGTATCTTTAATTCTACAGTCTTAATCTATTATCTGCCACGTACCTTTTTAAGGGATAGGAATGATGAAGGAAGAAAAAAGCACTATTTACATAGTAAAGAATCCAGAACAAATGGGATCTAATTAAACTAAAGAGCTTCTGCACAGCAAAAGAA
>NW_012101321.1:2524509-2528096 GCF_000951045.1 Mandrillus leucophaeus | reverse complement strand
ATTATTAATGGAAGTTCAAAAATACCGTAAGACTGGTTGAAATGGAAAAAAGGAGGGTTATGATAAAAAGGATGAGGCGAGTATTTAAGTGATATCGCCAGTTGTAACCTAGAATAAACTTTCTTTGCTGGTGACCTAAAGTAGTTATTTAAATCAGAGCATTTTTAACTTCATTCTAACAAGAGGAAAAAATCTATTATAATATTAACAGTTCCTATTAGAGCAGGTTTTAACACAGTAAATAAAATTGTCCTTTGATATTCAAAACAAGATATGTATAAGGAAACTATAAAAAGCTTATCCAAAAAGTACAAAACATAGAAATTTATATTTGACAATAATGACCTACTTAAAATATTTCATGGGCTCTATTAAAAGGGGAGTAACAGGAGTGAGGGTATAAGGTATACATTAAATTTACGCAAAATAAAAAATCCGCTCTTATAAACACAGTATCTTCTTCACATACTGTTCACAGAAAAATGCAGTTTTATAATTTGCCAAAACAAATCATCTGAAAATTATTAGCAGGCATCATGCCATTATTACTTTATTTAAATGGATACTCTCAGCAATATATAAAAACAGCAAGCATGTACTATGTTATTATACATCAATAAATGCCATATTTCATATGTACATAAAAATTTTTCTGGCCCTAATTAAAAAAAAATTAAAGATTAAAAGTGAGGCCAGGCGTGCTGGCTCACGCCTGTAATCCCAGCACTTTGGGAGGCCGAGGCGGGCGGATCATGAGGTCAGGAAATCAAGACAATCTTGGCTAACACGGTGAAACCCCGTCTCTAACAAAAATACAAAAAATTAGCCGGGCGTGGTGGCAGGTGCCTGTAGTCCCAGCTACTTGGGAGGCTGAGGCAGGAGAATGGCGTGAACCCGGAAGGCGGAGCTTGCAGTGAGCCGAGATCGCGCCACTGCACTCCAGCCTGGGCGACAGAGCGAGACTCCATCTCAAAAAAAAAAAAAAAAAAAAGATCCAAATGTGAAATCTAAATTTCTTCATTTTTTTAGTAACTTCCAAATACTAAAAAGTTACTAAACTGGTTTTATCTTCCTACTTAAACCTATTAATTGGTAAAACACCAAAAAAAGTAGATACTGACCATGGAATCATATATTTACATTCTTCTTATCAAATAATCATTTATAGGTGCACATGCATAGTATAACTCTAGATAAATATACTACACAATTGTATGAGATACTTCATAAAGTTTTGAGCCAAAACATTTGTAATTCTATGTATTAAACCCTCCTATCTCACCTTCAAGATTTGGCCAAATATGTCTAACAGGTGAACAGAGATACACTCATATTTCTAAACACAAAGATGCCACATCCAGCAACTCTCCAACTTACTATATTAAGTAACTGCTATGTGAAAAGCACTATGCTGGGAGATATGGGGGATATAAGTGTTTCCCTGAAAGTTTAGGATTCAAATAGGAGACTAAGAAATGGAAGCAAATAACTACAAAGAAAAGCATACACATATATTATTAATGGAAGTTCAAAAATACCGTAAGACTGGTTGAAATGGAAAAAAGGAGGGTTATGATAAAAAGGATGAGGCGAGTATTTAAGTGATATTGCCAGTTGTAACCTAGAATAAACTTTCTTTGCTGGTGACCTAAAGTAGTTATTTAAATCAGAGGACAACTCCTGTAAGCACGAAAAGTTGGGGAATCTTTGAAGAGTATAAATATTTCCTTTACTCTGAAGGTCATTTTTCCTGCTTGTTAAAATGATTTCCTACTCCATTTATAAACGAACTGTAATCTAGACAGACTTCCAAGCCTATAAAATATTATCTAAGGAAAAAATATTCATATTCATTCTAGCCTCAAATATCAAATTAAGGTGTAGAGAACCAGCCAGTATAATATAATGTTTACTGGCACATAAAAAGCATTCAACAAATATTAGTAACTATTTTATAAACTCCAATAAGATGAAGAAGCAAATGTTAAATAAAAAACTCACACTCTTAAATCTGATAGAATTCCCAGGGATTATATCATTTTATCCATTAAACAAATATTTACTGATCTAGTAAGCATATACTTCACTAGGCACTGAAAAATACAAAAAAAAAAAGACAAGCCTGTTTTCGACTCTTACACTAGTATGAGAAATAATGACATGCAAATAAAGAAAGTACTTTGTAAGTTGTTAGTTATGAAATCAGTTTTAAAAGGGCTAAGACAGAGAATCTCCTGTACCAGGAGAACACCCCGGTAGGGTGGTCAAGAAGGCTTCTGAGCAGGTAACTAAGAAGAATGTAAAAGTTAATTTTTACCTTACACACTGTTGGTGGGAGTGTAAATTAGTACAGCCATTAAGGAAAAGAGTATGGAGGTTCCTTTGAAAATTAAGAGAATTACCAAATGATGCAGCAATCCCACTACTGGGTACATAGCCAAAGGAAATAAAATCAACATGCCAAAGAGATACCTGCATTACCATGTTTATTGCAGCACTATTCACAATAGCCAAAAGATGGAATCAACCTAAGGATTCATCAATATATGAAGGATAAAGAAAATGTGGTATACATATGCAATGGTATATTATTCATCCCTAAAAAATGAAATCCTGTCATTTGCAACAACGTGAATAGACCTGGAAGACATTATGTTAAGTAAAATAAGCCAGGTACAAAAAGACAAACACCAAATGACCCCACCATATGTGAAACCTAAAAAAGCTGATCTCAGAGAAGTACAGAATAGAATAGTAGTTACTAGAGGCTGAAGAGGGTAGGCGGAAGGTGGAGACATGGAGAGATTGGTCAACAGGCACACAATTACTGTTGAAGAACTAAGTATGTTCTAATGAACAGTAGTAGGGTGACTGTGGTTAACAATATTGTATTGTACATTTCAAAATAGCTAGAAGAGAGGATTTGAATTTAATTGTACATTTTGAAATAAGAAAATAGTATAATTGGATTTTTTGTAACAGATGAATGCTTGAGGGGATGGATATCCCATTTTCCATGATGTGATTATTTCACATTGCATCCCCGTATCAAAATATTTCATGTACTCCATCAACATATACATGCATACCTTTGGGAGGCCGAGGTGGGTGGATCACGAGGTCAGGAGTTTGAGACCAGCCAGACCAACATAGTGAAACTCTCATCTCTACTAAAAATACAAAAATTGGCCAGGTGTGGTGGTGTGCATCTATAATCCCAGCTACTCAGGGGGTTGAGGCAGGAGAATCGCTTGAACCTGGGAGGCGAAGGTTACAGTGAGCCGAGATCACATCACTGCACTCCAACCTGGGCAACAGAGTGAGATTCCATCTCAAAAAAATAAAAATAATTATATATATACACACACACATACATATATATACTATATACCCACAAAAATTAAAAATTAAAAAAAGTCTGTTGTTGTCATCCAGATGAAAGACAGTTATCAGATCTAAAGTGAGTGAAATGATGTAAGAAGTATATAATTTCAAGAGAAAATATAAAGATTGAATTCCCAGGACATTTGAATGCATGGCTAAGAGGAAAACAAAGAAGTTAAGGATGACTCTTATCTTTATGATTT
>NW_012101321.1:2520780-2524459 GCF_000951045.1 Mandrillus leucophaeus | reverse complement strand
GAGGCCGAGGTGGGTGGATCACGAGGTCAGGAGTTTGAGACCAGCCAGACCAACATAGTGAAACTCTCATCTCTACTAAAAATACAAAAATTGGCCAGGTGTGGTGGTGTGCATCTATAATCCCAGCTACTCAGGGGGTTGAGGCAGGAGAATCGCTTGAACCTGGGAGGCGAAGGTTACAGTGAGCCGAGATCACATCACTGCACTCCAACCTGGGCAACAGAGTGAGATTCCATCTCAAAAAAATAAAAATAATTATATATATACACACACACATACATATATATACTATATACCCACAAAAATTAAAAATTAAAAAAAGTCTGTTGTTGTCATCCAGATGAAAGACAGTTATCAGATCTAAAGTGAGTGAAATGATGTAAGAAGTACATAATTTCAAGAGAAAATATAAAGATTGAATTCCCAGGACATTTGAATGCATGGCTAAGAGGAAAACGAAGAATTTAAGGATGACTCTTATCTTTATGATTTGGAAGGTTAGGGTAAATGAAAATCAAGAATTCTTTTTGAAATATTAATTATGATGCAATGAAGATGATACAAGTTGAGTATTCCTTACCCAAAATACTTGGGGCCAGAAGTGTTTTGTATTTTGGATTTTGGGATATTTGCGTTATATTTACTGCTTGAGCATCCCTAATCTAAAAATCCAAAATCCAAAATGCTCCAATGAGTATTTCCTTTAAAATTCATGTCAGCACTCAAAAAGTTTTAGATTTTGGAGCATTTCGAATTTCAGAGTTTTGAATTAACAATTCTCAACCCATAGCAGCTCACATTTATTGAGTGTTCACTATATGCCAGACACTGTTTCAAATGGATCTTACTTCTCACAACTGCGTTACAACCCTCAATTTCACAAATAAGAAAATTGAGGGCTAAGAAGTTATTCAAAAAGGTTAAAAATTTGAAAAGTTTTAGTAAAAATACCAAAACTTAAGCTGTTTGAATCCGGAGCCCTTGCTCTTAACAATCCAGTTACACAGTACTGTGATGTTTGTGAGATAGCCAAGTACATATATAAAATTAGGTTGAACAAGTATGGAACTCAGAAAAAGAATTTGAACTAAAGTTTCTGATTTTTAAATTAGAATATTATAACATGTAAGAGCTACGGAAACAGACTGAATCAACTAGCAAAGAAATCTAAATAAAAAGAGAAGGTGTAGGATAAAGTCCCAAGGAAATCCAGTATGTAAACACAATAGAGAAAAAGAAAAAAATGCAATGGAGAAGGAGTGATTAAGAGAGCGAATAAGATTCTGCTGATGGTCAGGAAAGGGAGAACAGTCAACAGCATTAGACACTGAGATGAGGTTTATGAAAATGAAAAAAAAAAAAAGATAAACATTGGCTTTGGTTACACTGAGGTCGATGGTTCCCATGGAGAAGTTTCAAGGGAGGGTGGTGGTGGTGGTGGTGGTGGTGGTGGTCATGGTGAAGGAAACAGATTCCCTTGAAGCCAGGTCACCATGAGGAAGCTCAGATAAAAGAGAGACAATATACGAAGGAAGCTGACAAAGATTTACCATTAGACTGACAGGAAAGTACTATATTGAGTCAACCAATTCAAATGCTAATCTCATTTGGAAATACCCCCACAGACACAACCAGAAATAATCGTTACTCTGGGTACCCCATAGCCCAGTCAAGTTAACACATGAAATTAACCACCAAAGTTTTTTTTCCACATTTTGGCTATTGTGAATAGTATGCTATGAACGTGTACATACATGTATTTGTCTGAGTAACAACTTTCAAATCTTTTGGGTATATATATAGAAGTGGTATTGCTGGGTTGCATGGTAACTCTATGTTTAAATTTTTGAGAAAACAGTTTATGCGAAACTGCTTTTCATAACAGCTACACCATTTTACATTCCACCAACAGCATATGAAGGTTCCATCTTCACCAATGTTTGTTATTGTCTTTTTACCTTAGCCATTCTAGTGGGTGGTTGTGGTTTGGATTTGCAGTTTCCTAAATGTTTCCAAATAATATTAAATACATTTTCATGTCTTTGTTGGCAATTTGTATTTCATTTTTGGAGAAAAATCAACTCAAGTCCCTTGCTCATTTTTTAATTGGATTGTCTTTTTGTTTTTAAATGAGAAGACTTATTACATATTCTGAATATAAGACTTCAGTATATAAGTGATATAATTTGCAAATCTCAGGCTGGGCACTGTGGTTCATGCCTGTAATCCCAGCACTTTGGGTGGCCGAGGAGGGTGGATTGCTTGAGCTCAGGAGTTTGTGACCAGCTAGGCAACATTACAAAACCCTATCTCTACCAAAAATAAAAAAAAAAAAAAAAAAAAATCAGCTAGGCATGGTGGCACATGCCTGGAGGCTGGAGGCAAAAGGATTGCTGGAGCCTATGAGGTCAAGGCTGCAATGAGCCACAATCTCACCACTGCACTCCAGCCCGGGTGACAGAGAGAGAGAAACCTTGTATCAAGTAAAAAAAAATCTGCAAATCTTATACTGTAGACTGTCTTTTCACTTTCTTGATAAAAGTAAAATATCCTGTGATGCACAAAATTTTTAATTTTGATGACATCCAATTATCTAATTTTTATTTTCGTCTTCATGCTCACAGTATTCTAAGAAACTATTTCCAAATCCAAAGTCATAAAGGTTTACCACTATGTTTTCTGATAAGAATTTTATGGTTGTCATCACTGATGGGCTGATACTCTGCTAAAAACAATGGGCAATTAAAGGTAATTAACAGCTTAATCAAAAATATTTGCATTGTTACTACCCTTCTATTTTATATCATGTCATTTTATTATCTAAGCAGATTGTATTTAACAATATTATGTAAGGCAAAGAACAGAAAAGCAAAGTAGATTTGGGAAATAAGGCCAGTAAATACTTAAAACTGCCTAAATAATCATACACCATGCAGCCGTTGGTCAAATCAGAATCTCAATAAGGGACCTGAAATATAACATTTTTGTATACTATAATTTTAAATAAACCCACAAGTGAAAATTATACCCAGGTTTCTATTGGCTGCTTATATATGAACCTATTAATATTTTAAAGAATGACCATTTGAGATATTAAAACTAGTGAGCTGTAGGTATATGCTTATATTACAAAGAACGACATTACCTACAAGAAGTGCTTAAAGTAACGGAGAATAATGAGCACTGAATTATAGGCATGATACTCTCTTTAGACAGATATGTGACTTGGTGATACCAGTAAACACCTTCCAAAAACACTATCTACATCAAAGAGCATCCCTCATATAATTGCTTTACAGTTTCTTAAATAAAGTACTGTAAAAGAAAAGACATAGATTTATTTATTCTTTTTGTTTCTCTTTTTATTGAGACAGGGTCTCATGCTATTGCCTAGGCTGGAGTGCAGTGGCACCATCATGGCTCACTGCAGCCTTGACACCCTGGACTCAAGAGCTGGGATGACAGATGCATGCCACCATGCTCAGTTAATGTTTTTAAAATTTTTTTGTATAGATGGTGTGACCCTATGTTGCCCAGGCTGGTCTCAAATTCCTGGACTAAAGTGATCTTCCTGCCTCGACCTCCCAGTGTGTTGGGATTACAGGTGTGAGCCAACACATCCAGCCTATTTATTCTATTTAAAATTACTCTGCTATGTTATAATCAAAGACTCGTTAAA
>NW_012101321.1:2514163-2515147 GCF_000951045.1 Mandrillus leucophaeus | reverse complement strand
AACCAGTAAAAATTGTTAAAATGTTTTATATATATAAAAATATATAAAACCACAGAGAAACAAGAAAAAAGTATATATATATAAAAAACCACGGAAAATCTAGAATACACAAGAGAACATTTAAATAATCTTGAAATGTAAAATAATTTACTAAACCTAAAAATAAGGAAAGCGATAATAAAGGAAAAACTTTAAATTAAATTGTATTACAATTTAAGAGACTATAAATCTATAATACAAATCATGATAAAAAGAAAGTTCTGGGGGAAAATATTACAACAAATAAAACAGAAGAAAAAAACCCTTATCATATAGTGTCATATAAAAATCAGTAAATCACTAACACAGATTTTGTTTTAACGAGCAAAGGAAACAAATAGACATTAAAAACATTAAAACTATCATGATTATAATGAAGCAGTGTTCATTCTCACTAGAAATTAAATGCAATGCGAACTTTAAACAAGATTCTACATGCTTTTATTTATCAAACTGAAAATTATTCAATTATTGCAATGGAACAGAGAAACAAGAAAAAAGTATAAAGTTTCTCAAAATTCATTCTCTGATCCTAGATTTTCACTTAAAAGACTTTAGCCAACTAAAAAATCAGAAACATAAATAAAGATTTCTGAACACTAAATTCCTCAAAGCTTTATTTACAAAAGCAAAATATACATAATTTAAGAGTGTAAGAATGGAGACTGGTAAAATAAATAAGTACATATTTATATTGGAAATATAAATAGCTGTTACAAATCACATTTTCAAAAATTTTCACAAATGGCAAATTGCTAGCAATACGTTATTTTATTGTCAGATTTTAAAGAAGCATGCATATGACTCTAATTTGGTGAATGGGTAGATTCAGTTAATAAGTTAAATGAGTATATGTGTATAAAAAAAAAGAAAATAGAGAGCCGGGCGCGGTGGCTCATGCCTGTAATCCCAGCACTTTGGGAGGCCGAGATGGGCGGATCCTGA
>NW_012101321.1:2512464-2514113 GCF_000951045.1 Mandrillus leucophaeus | reverse complement strand
TTGGTTTCTAAGTAGGATGTACAAAAGTTGCAAGAAATTACTGCTCCAACACTAATAATGATAGGATGCAAAGAAACATAAATGAACTAAATTCCAGAAAGTGTCCCATCTTAAAATCTTACCTTCTTTCATCCCTAGAAGATCCATTCTTAAAATTGAAAATACTACGTTAAGTAAAACAAGTCAATCACAAAACACTGCATATCATATAAAACTATAATTACAATGTTATCAAATCAGAATAGGCAATTCAATAGAGACAGAAAGCAGATTCATGGTTGTCCAGGGGTAATTTGGGGACAAATGGGGAGTGACTAATAAACGGCCCAGGGTTTCTTTTTGGGGTGATTAAACTGTTCTAAAATTGATTGTGATGATGGTGGCAGATCTATCAACATACTAAAAATCAATGAATTGTACACTTTAAATGGGTGAATTGTAAATTATATGAATTATATCTCATTAAATTTGTTTTTTAAAATATTGTTCAGTACTTGAGACATTTCTGTAAGTTTTGGTTGTCCTAACATTTTTTTTAAAAAATTAAAGAAATTTAACAACTATTTGTAATGTGTGGTTCTTCAATGGATACTTGTTAGAGGAATTAGGGTAGTAAAGACATTTTTAAAACAACTGGGGAAATCAGGATATTAAGTGTTAGAACACATTCGTGAATTATTGTCACTGATTTTTACAAATGATAATGATGTAACTATACAGGAAAACATCCTCATGTTTTAAAGATTCATACTAAAGTACTAAGTGGTCAATTGTCAAAAAGTCTATAATGTACTTTAAAACACATCAGCAAGAAATAAAAATCAAGCAAATTGTTAAATCTAGATAATGGGTGTTCATTATACTATTCCCTCTACTTTTATATATTTTTATATTTACATAATAAAATGAGAAAAACCAAAAAAAAGTTTCATTAACTTAATGACTGGGTGATGAACGATAAGGAAAAAAATTTATGAAACACAATATAAACCCTTGAATTAGTCCCTAAGAAACATGAGAGTCATATGTAATAAAGAAAGCTTGACAAACCAAAGAGAGCAAAGAGAGATCATTTTGGAGAAACTGATTAAAAGCATTTAAAGAAAATAAGATTAGAGTCTTATATAATACAAATAAATATATCTCAGATATTTTAAAGATTAAAAATCAATCAGGCACATTGGCTTATGCCTGCAATCCCAGCACTTTGGGAGGTCAAAGTGGGAGGATCAGTTGAGCCCAAGAGTTTGAGACCAGCCTGGGCAACAGAGTGAAACCCCCATGTCTTCCAAAAATAGAAAATTAGCCAAGCATGGTGTCACACACCAGTAGTCCCAGCTGCTCGGGAGGCTGAGGTAGGTGGATTGTTTGAACCCAGGAGTTTGAGACCAGACTGGGCAACATAGCGAGTCCCCGTCAGTACAAAAAGTTTTTTAAAAAATTAGCTAGGCATGCTGGCACACACCTGTGGGGCCAACTACTCAAGAGGCTGAGATGGGGGGATCACTTGACCCCAAGAAGTCAAAGCTGCAGTGAGCCATGATCACACTAACACCCTACAGCCTGGACAACAAAGTGAGACACTATCTCAAAATAATAATAATAATAATAATAATAATAATATATATATGTATCCTTACATATATTCT
>NW_012101321.1:2458971-2511154 GCF_000951045.1 Mandrillus leucophaeus | reverse complement strand
AAAAAAAAAAAAATTAGGAGGTGAGGGTAGAGAAAAGAAAAGGAACATACAAGTGTTTAATATCCTCAGCTTCCATAAGAGGGTATGAATTGACATATGTAACATAAAAATCAGCAACATCAGAGAAGGGTAGAGCACAATGGCAGAATAGAGGCCTATCCCGTTCGTTCACCCTGCTGCAACACCAAATTTTAACAACTATCTGCACATAGTAAAGCACCATCACAAGAACCAAAAATCAGGTGAGTGATCACAGTACTTGTTTTTAACTTCATATCATGGAAAGAGGCATTGAGCGGGGCAGGAGAGACAGACTTGAATCACTGATGCCACCTCTGCCCCATCGCCCATCAGTGGCCATGCACTGCAGACAGAAACTGCACTTTGAGGAAGGAGAGCTCAATGACTGGAGGACTTTACATTCATCTCAGTGCTGCCCTGTCACAGCAGAGAATAAAGCTATGCTCGGCTCCTTCCACAGAGGGAGCATGAGGACCAGCCCTAGCCAGAGGGGAATCACATACCCCATGGGACAGAACATGAGTTTCTTGGCAAGCCTCGCCACCCAGGCTAAAGTACTCTGGGGCCCTAGATAAAGTTGAAAGGCAGACTAGGACCCAAGGACTGCAATTTCTAGGCACGTCCTAGTGCTACATTGGGCTTAGGACCAGTGAACTAGGGTGGCACCTAGAGAGACACCAGCTTGCACGGCGAAGGAAGTGCTTGCATCATCCCTGCCCTAATCCCAGGCAGTGAAGCTCTCATAGCAATGAAAGTTACTCCTTGCTCTGCTTAAGGAGAGGAGAGCAAAGAATAAAGAGGACTTTGACTTGGACACCAGCTTAGCCACAGTAGGATAGGGCACCAGGCAGAGTCATGAGGCCCCATTCCCAGGCCTTAGCTCTCGGATGGTATTTCATTTCTAGACACAAACTGAATCAAAAGGGAAGCCACTGTCTTGAAGGTGAGAACCCAGTCCCGGTAGGATTCATCACCTGCAGATTAAAGAACTCTTGGGCCCCGAATAACCGGCAGTGATAATAAGGGGAATATACCATGTGTCTTGGGCTCTGAGACTTACTAGCTTCAGGGGTGACCCAGCATATTCCCAGCTATGGTGCCTAGAGTGAAACACTACTAATTTTTCACAAAAGCAGAGGGGAAAAATAAAGGGAACTTTGTCTTGCATCCTATGTACCAACTCGGCTGGGGGTAGAGCAATAAGCTGGCTCTTGGGGTCCCAAAGTTCAGGCTTAGACTCTTGGACAGCATTTCTGGACCTGCTCTGGGACAGAGGGGAGCTCACTGCCCTAAAAAGCGAGTCTCAGGCGTGGCAGCATTTACCACAAGCTGAAAGAAGAGCCCCTAGGCTCTCAGTAAACATCAGTGGTGGTCTGAAGGAATCCCCTGTGGACCGGTGGTGGGGTTGGCCACAGAGAAAGGCACCTCTGCCTGTGGAAAGTGAAGAAAAGAGTAGGAAAGACTGTACTGTGGTTTGAGTGCAGGCATAACGACAGTAGAATAGAATATCAGGTAAATTGCTAAGCTGTTTAACTCCAGTCCCTGGCTCCCAGACAGCACCTCTGGACATTCCTGGAGCCTGTGGGAACTCATGGCCCTGAAGGGAAGAAACTTGGGCAAGACCCAGTGCTGTGCAGGTTTCAGGTCTAACCCAGTGCAATCCCAGCGGTGGTGGCCACACACTTACTTGCATCACCACATCCCCAGTTCCAGGTGGCTCAGCAAAGAGAGACAGACTCTGTCTGTATGGGAGAAAAGGAAAAGAACAAGAGTCTCTGGCTGGTAATCCAGATAATTCTTCCACATATTATCTAAGACCACCAAAACGGTACCTCTACGAGTCAGCAAAAAACACAGCCTTATTGGGGTTGGGGTCCACGTTCTTTCAAATACCTGGAAAGCCTTCCCAAGAAGAACAGTCACAAGCTCAGACCGTGAAGAGTATAATAAATAATTAACTCTTCAATGCTCATAGACTGAAGAACATTAGCAAGTATAAACATCATCCACAAAAACATGACCTCACCAATGAACTAAATAAGGCACCAGGGAACAATTCTGAAGAAACAGAGACATACGACAACTCAGATAGACAATTCAAAATAGCTGTTTTGAGGCAACTCAAAGAAAATCAAGATAACACAGAGAAGAAATTCAGAATTCTATCAGATAAATTTAACAAAAGGATTAAAATATTTTTTTAAATCAAGCAGAATGAGTCGGGAGGTGGAGGTTACAGTGAGCTGAGATCCCACTACTGCACTGCAGCCTGGGTGATAGAGCCAGACCCTGTCTCAAAAAATAAAAATAAAAAAATTTAAATATATATATCAGAAATTCTATAATTGAAAAATGCAATTAACATGCTGAAGAATGCATCAGAGTCATCAGAGTCTCATAATGGCAGAACTGATCAAGAAGGAAGTAGTGAGCCTGAAGACAGGCTATTTGAAAATATAGAGAGAAGAAAAAAAGGAATAAGAAAAAATGAAGCATGCCTATCAGAAAACAGCTTCAAAGGGGCAAATCTAAGAGTTAATAGTTTTAAAGAAGAGGTAGATAAAAAGAGAAGGGTAGGAAGTTTATTCAAAAGAATAATCAGAGAACTTCCCCAACCTTGAGAAAGATATCAAATTCAAGTAAAAGAAGCTTATATAACAGCAAGCAGAAAGAAGCTTACCTCTGGGCATTTAATAATCTGAAGGTCAAGAATAAAGAAAGGATTCTAAAAGCAGCAAGAGAAAAGAAATAACACACAATGGTGCTTCAATACACCCGGCAGCAGACATTTCAGTGGAAACCTTACAGGCCACAAGAGTGGCATGACGTATTCAAAGTGCTGAAAGAAAAACACTTTTACTCTAGAATAATATATCTAGTGAAAATATCCTTTAAGCATGAAGGAGATAAAAAGACTTTCCCAGTCAAACAAACGCTAAAGGATTTCATCAACACCGGACCTGTCCTAAAAGAAATGCTAAAGGGAGCTCTATAGTCTGAAAGAAAAGGATGTTCATGAGCAAGAAGAAACCATCTGAAGATACAAATCTAATGGTAATAGTAAGCACACAGAAAAACACAGAATAGTATTACATTGTAATTGGAGTGTATAAATATACCAAGTAGAAAGCCTAAATAATGAACCAATGAATAATAACTACAAAAACTTTTCCAGACATAGATAGTACAATAAGATAAAAAGAAAAACAACAGAAAGCATAAAACTAGAGAGACAAAGTTATAGTGTAGTTTTTATTAGGTTCCTTTTTGTTTATGCAATCAGTGTCAAGTGTAGTTTCCATTAGTTTTACATAACAGGTTATAAGATTGTGTTGGCAAGCTTTATAATAACCTCAAACTGAAACAAATACAATGGGTACACAAAACATAAAAAGCAAGAAATTAAATCATACCACCAGAGAAAACCACCTTCACTACAAGGAAGACAAGGAAGGGAAAAAAGGAAGAGAAGTCCGCAAAACAACCAGAAAGCAAATAACAAAATTGCAGCAGTAAGTCTGTACTTATCAATAATAACATTAAATGTAAATGTACTAAACTCTCCAATTAAAAGAAATAAAGTGGCTGAATGAATTTAAAAAGAAGATCTAATGATCTGTTGCTTATAAGAAACACACTTCACTTATAAAGATACACATAAACGGAAAATAAAGAGATGAAAACAGATATTCCAAGCCAGTGGAAACAAAACAGAGCAGGAGTAGCTACCTTAATCAGACAAAATAGATTTTAAGAAAAAAATTGTAAGAAGAGACAAAGACGGTCATTATATAGTGATAAAGAAGTCAATCCAGCAAGAGGATATAATGATTGTAAATAAATATGCACTGTATTAGTCCGTTTTCACACCGCTATAAAGAACTACCCAAGACTGGGCAATTTATAAAGGAAAGAGGTTTAATTGACTCACAAATTGACATGGTTGGGAGATCTCAGGAAACTTACAATTATGGTCGAAGGGGAAACTGGCACCTTCTTCACAAGTTGGCAGGAAAGAGAAGAGCAAAGGAGGAATTCCCAAACACTGATAAAATCATCAGATTTCATGAGAACTCACTCACTATTATGAGAACAGCATGGAAGAAACTGTCCCCCAAGGATCCAATCACTTGCCTCCCTTGACACATGGGGATTATAGGTCCCTCCCTCAACATGTGGGGATTACAATTCAAGATGAGATTTGGATGGGGACACAGAGCCAAACCATATCATGCACCCAACACTGAAGCAACCAAATATATAAGGAAAATATTATGAGAACTAAAGAGAGAGATAGACTCCAATACAATAATAGCTAGAGACAACAAAATATCCCCCTTTCAGCATTGGACAGATCTCATAGACAAAGAAAGTCAAAACAGAAATAGCAGACTTCATCTGTACTACAGAACAGTGGATCTAAAGATATTTACAGAACTTTTTTTTTTTTTTTTTTTTTTTTTTTTTTTTTTTTTTTTTTGAGATAAGAGTCTTGCTCTGTCACCCAGGCTAGAGTGCAGTGGCATGATTTTGGCTCACCGCAACTTCCATCTTCCAGGTTCAAGCAATTCTCCTACTTCAGCCTCCTGAGTAGGTGGGATTACAGGAGCATGCCATCACACCTGGCTAATTTTTGTATTTTTAGTAGGGACAGAATTTCGCCATGTTGGCCAGGCTGGTCTCAAACTCCTGACCTCAGGTGATCCAACTGCACCAGCTTCCCAAAGTGCTGGGATTACAGGCGTGAGCCACCACGCCCAGCCAGATATTTACAGAATATTTCATCCAACGGCTGCAGAATATACATTCTTCTCCTCAGCACATGGGTCATTCTCAAGAACAGACCATATGTTAGTTCACAAAACAAGTCTTAAAACATTCAAAAAACCTGAAATATCAAGCATCTTCTCTGACCACAATGAAATATAACTACAAATTAATAATAACAGGAATATTAAAAACCATACAAATATATTGAAATTAAACAATATGTTCCTGAATCACCAGTGTAATGATGAAGAAATCAAGAATACAATTGAAAAATTTCTTCAAACAAATGATAATAAAAACACAACATACTAAAACATATAGGATACAGTGAAAGCAGTATTAAGAAGGGAATTTATAGCTATAAATACTCGCATCAAAAAAAAAGAAAAACTTCAAATAACCTAATAACGCATCTTAAAGAACTAGAAAACTAAGAGCAAAACTGAACTCAATATTAGTAGAAGAAAAGAAATACTAAAGTTCAGAGAAGAAATAAATGAATTTGAAATGAAGAAAACAATACAGAAGAGCAATGAAACGAACAGTTGGCTTCTTGAAAAGATAAACAAAATTGAAAACCTTTTAGTGAGACTAAGAAAAAGAGAAGATCCAAATAAATGAAATCAGGTATGAAAAGGGAGACATTACAACTGATACTGTAGAAATTCAATGGATCATTAGTGGCTACTATGAGCAACTATATGTCAATAAATTTTGAAAATCTAGAAGAAATGGATCAATTCCTAGATACATAAACCTACCGAGATTGAATCATTAAGAAACCTAAAACCTGAACAGACCAATAACAAGTGACAAGAGTGAAACCTTAATAAAAAGTCTCACAATAAAGAAAAGCGTGGGGCCAGATGGCTTCACTGAATTCTAACAAACATTTTAAGAACTAATACCAATCATACCCTAAGTATTCCAAAAAATAGAGAGGAGGGAAGAATTCCACACTCATTCTACAAGGCCAATAGATTACCCTGATACCAAAACCAAAGACATATTTAAAAAAGAAAACTACAGGCTAATTTCACTGGTGAATATTGATGCAAAAATCCTCAAGAAAATACTAGCAAACTGAATTTAAAAATACATTAAAAAGGTCATTAATCATGACCAAGTGGGATTTATACTAGGGATGCAAGGATGGTTCAATATATGTAAATCAATCAATATGATACATGGTATCAACAGAATGAAGGATAAAAAAATGATCATTTCAATTGATGCTGAAAAAGTATCACATAAAGTACATCATCCCTTCATGATAAAAACCCTCAAAAAAAACCTGATACAGATGGAATATGCCTTAACATAATAAGCCATATATGACAGACCCACAACCAGTATCATACTGAATGGAGAAAACTGAAAGCCTTTCCTCTAAGATCTGAAACATGACAAGAACGCCTACTTTCACCACTATTATTCAACATAGTACTGGAAGCCTTAGCTAGAGTAATCCAACAAGAGAAGGAGATAAAGAGCATTTAAATTGGAAAGGAGTAAGTCAAATTATCTTTATTTGCAGACGATACTATCTTATTTTTAGAAAAACCTAGAGTCCACCAAAAAACTATTAGAACTGATAAAAAAAAATTCAGTAAAGTTGCAGTATACAAAAACCAACATACAAAAATGAGTAGTGGCTGGGCATGATGGCTCATGTCTGTAATCCCAGCACTTTGTGAAGATAAGGAGATGGACTATTTGAGCCCAGGAGTTCGAGACCAGCTGGGCAACATGGTAAAACCCTGCCTCTATAAAAAATACAAAAATTAGCCGGACCTGGTGGCATATGCCTGTAGTGCCAGCTACTCAGGAGGTGGGCAGACTGATTGAGCCAAGAAGTCTAAGGCTACAGTGAGCCATGACTGTGTCACTGTATCCCAACCTGGGTGACAGAGTGAGATCCCATCTCAAGCAATCAGTCAATATCAGTATCATATCTATGTGCCAACAGTGAACAATCTGAACGTGAATTCAAAAAAGTAACCCATTTACAACAGAAACATATAAAATTAAATACCTAGAAATAAATTTAACGAAAGTAGTGAAAGATCTCTATAATAAAAACAATAAATCACTGATAAGACAAATTGAAGAGAATATTAAAAAATGGAAGGATATTCTATGTTTATGGATTGGCAAATCTATACTGTTAAAATACCCATATTACACAAAGCAATCTACAGATTCAATGCAATCTCTATCAAAATGCTAATGACATTCTTCAAAGAAATAAAAAAAAAAAACCTAAAATTTATGTGGAATCAAGACTCAAAATAGCCAAAGCTATCCTGAACAAAAAGAAGATTATCTGACTTCAAATTATATTACTGAGTTATAGTAACCAAAAGAGAATGGTATTAGAATAAAAACAGACACATAAGCCAATGGAACAAAAAGAGGACCCGGAAACAAATCCACATAGCTACAGGAAATGAATTTTCAACAAAGGTGCCAAGGACAAACATCGGGGAAAAGACACTCTCTTCAAAAAATGGCACTGGGAAAACTAGTTATCCATATGCAGAAGAATGAACCTTGATCCCTACACCTCACACAGTATGTAAAAATCAACTCAAAATGGATTGAAGACTTAAATCTAAGACTTCAAACTGTGAAACTACTCCAAAAAAAAAAAAAACTGAGGAAACTCTCCAGGACATTGGTCTGGGCAAAAATTTCTTCAGTAGTACCCCATAGTCACAAGCAACCAAAGCAAAAATGAATAAATGGGATCATATCAAGTTAAAAAGCTACCACACAGCAAAAGAAACAGTCAACAAAGTGAAGAGACAACCCATAGAATGGAAGAAAATATTTGCAAAACTACCCCTCTGACAAGAGATTAATAAGCAGAATATGTAAGGAACCCAAACAACTCTATAGGAAAAAATAATAATCCAATTTAAAATTGGGCAAAATATTTGAATAGACATTTCTCAACAGAAGACATACAAATGGCAAACAGGCACATGAAAAGGTGCTCAGGCCGGGTGCAGTGGCTCATGTCTGTAATCCCAGAACTTTGGGAGGCCGAAGCGGGCAGATCACTCAAGGTCAGGAGTTTGAGATCAGCCTGGCCGACATAGCAAAATCCCATCTCTACTAAAAAAAACAAAAATTAGCTAGGCATGATGGCACAGGCCTTTAATTCCAGCTACTAAGGAGGCTAAGCCATGAGAATCCCTTGAACCAGGGAGGTGGAGGTTGCAGTAAGTCAAAAATCGCATCACTACACTCCAGCCTGGGTGACAGAGTGAGGCTCTGTCTCAAAGAAAAAAAGAAAAAAAAGAAAGAAAAAAAGGTGTTCAAGGGCTGAGCACTGAGACTCACACCTGTAATCCCAGCACTTTGGGAGGCTGATGAAGACAGATCACTTAAGGCCTGGAGTTCAAGACCAGCCTGACCAACACAGCGAAACCCCATGTCTACTAAAAATACAAAAATTAGCCGGGTGTGGTAGCACAAGCCTGTAATCCCAGCTACTCGTGTGGCTGAGCCATGAGAATCGCCCGAAGCAGGGCAGTGGAGGTTGCAGTGAGCCAAGATCATGTCAATGTACTTCAGCATGGGCAACAGAGCAAGACTGTATCTCAAAAAACAAAACAAAACAAAAGGTGCTCAATATCATTGATCATCAGAGAAATGCAAATCAAAAGTACCATGAGATATCATCTCACTTGAGTTAAAATGGCTTGTATCCAAAAGTCAGGTAATTACAAACGCTGTCAAGGATGTGGAGAAAAAGGAACCCACATACACTATTGGTGGAGGGTAAATTAGTAAAAATCACTATACGAACAGTCAGGAGGTCCCTCAGAAATCTAAAATAGAGCTACTATATGATCCAGCAATCCCACTGCTAGGTATATAGCCAAAAGAAAGAAAATCAATATATTGAAGAGGTATCTGTACTCTCAGGTTTGTTGCAGCACTGTTTACAATGGCTAAGATTTAGAAGCAACCTATATGTCCAGCAAAAGATGAATGGATAAAGAAAATGTGGTACTTACACACAATGGAGTATTATTCGGCCATAAAAAGGAATGAGATTCTTTCATTTGCAACAACATGGATGAAAATGGAGATCATTATGTTAAGTGAAATAAGCTATGCACAGAAAGACAAACGTCGCATGTTCTCATTTATTTGTGGGATCTAAAAATCAAAATAATTAAATCTTTTCAATTGAACTCTGAACAACTGAACTCTGAGATTAAAATAGTTGAACTCAGAGAGATAGTAGAAGGATGGTTACCAGAGGCTAGGAAGGGTAGTGAGGGTGTCACGGGGAGGTGACGATGATCAATAGGTATAGAAAAAATAGAACGAATGAATAAGATCTAATATTTGATAGCAAAACAGGAGACAATAGTCAATAATAATTTAATTGTGCATTTTAAAGCAACTAAAATGGTGTATCTGGATTGTTTGTAACCCAAAGGATAAGTACTTGAAGAGATGGATACCCAATATTCCATGATGTGATTATTATGCACTGCATTTCTGCAACAAAATATCTCATGTACTACATAAATACACCTACAATGTACCCACAAATATTACAAAGAAAAGAATTAATAAAAAAATCAATGACATAATTACACTGAAAAGAAGTAACTAAAAGAAAAAGAAATAAATGGCTGGGTGGAATTCTATGTCAAAACTCATGTTTAAAAACTGAAGCCATCAACTTCTTAATTTTTTCATAATTTATTAACCTTCCATTCTTTCAGAAAATAATTTTCCTTTAAAGAAACACTTCCTTGTTTTTTCCATAATTATTTTTATTTTGCTAAATTTTATACAATACTGCAATAAATAGCCATGCATACCTATCTTTAAATACTATTAATTTTATTCCTAACAGATACATTCACAAAAATTGGATTACTCGGACCATATTGCTTTCCCATAAGACTAAAAATGTACTTTCCATTAGCAATACAAAAGAATAGCATTGCCCATTTCATCTCCTTTACTCTCTTCAACAGTATGTTATCATCCTATTTACTTTCTCTCAGTCGAAAACTGGAAAATTGACAGATAATAATTTCTCTAATTTGCATTTTCTTGAATATTTGTGTGAGTATCCTCATGTTTACTAGTCACTTTTAGGTTCTTTTGTGAATTTCTTATTCATATATTATATTCAGGATATATTTTTTATTCTTTACTTTTACTTTATTCTTACAACTTTCCTGAATATATAAATATTCATATATAATAATTCATATATAATAATTCTTATAGGAATTATTAGTACAGTGAATATATTAATCATTTATCAGTCACAAGCATTATGTTTTTCCAAGTTGTTCATGGTATCTTTCCTCCACTTAATGTTATAGGTAGTAACAGACTTTTATATTTCTACTTTCTAAATATCCTATATTTTGGTTACCAAATTCACACATATGCCCAAGTTCTACTTTTACAGTTTTCCAAATATGTTTCTAAAGTATTTACCATGTCATCTTCCTCCCTATTGCTTATTTCATCTGGAAGATTTTTAATATATGCTGCCTTTATAGTGGTGTTTTAATTTCTGGAGAGGCAAGTACAATCTCATCACTTTTTCACAAATTGTAGGACTATATTAAAGCATTTATTTTTTCACATTAACCGAATATTTAAATATCCAAATATAAAATTTGCATGTCTTAAATTTGTTATAAAAAATATTTAAATGCCAAATCAACTCTACTGTTATTTTAATGGAGTGCTTTACTAATGGATATACTGAGTTTACACATTAACTTGAGAAAAACGAACATTTTTGTGATGTAAAATTTTCTATCTTTGACTATAAAAGACAGTATGGAGTCTTTTTTCCAGTTAGAAAACTGGAAAAATACAAGTAATGTTGGCATATTAAGTAACAGCATCCTGCCAATGTTAATCTTCTGATTTTGATAACCGTACCAGATTAAGACAGAGAATGTGCTTAGGAAATTTCCACTCAAGTATTTTGAGGTAGAAGGGAATCCTGACTTTAACTTACTTTCAAATTCAGAAAAACAAAGCATAAAGAGAAAGAGAATAAACGTAGCAAAAATTTAACAATCACGAGATCTGGGAGAACAGTGAATAGGAGTTCCTGCTTTATTCTTACAACTTTCCTGAAAGCCTCAAATTATTTCAAAACAAAAGACTGATTCTCTCTGTCTCTGTCTCTCTCTTTCTCTCTCTCACACACAGACACATACATACATACACACACACACACCTCAAGACCCCAAGACAGACTATCCAGCATGGAATTAGTTTATGTCAGGCCTTTGAGCCCAAGCTGAGCCATCGCATCCCCTGTGACCTGCACCTATATGCCCAGATGGCCTGAAGTAACTGAAGAATCACAAAAGAAGTGAAAATGGCCTGTTCCTGCCTTAACTGATGACATTCCACCACAAAAGAAGTGAAAATGGCCAGTCCTTGCCTTAACTGATGACATTCCACCACAAAAGAAGTGAAAATGGCCAGTCCTTGACTTAACTGATGACATTCCACCACAAAAGAAGTGAAAATGGCCAGTCCTTGCCTTAAGTGATGACATTACCTTGTGAAATTCCTTTTCCTGGCTCATCCTGGCTTGTCCTGGCTCAAAAAACCTCCCCCACTGAGTACCTTGCAATCCCCACTCCTGCTCAGAGAATAACCCCTCTCTGATTGTAATTTTCCTTTACCTACCCAAATCTTATAAAACGGTCCCACCCCTATCTCCCTTCCCTGACTCCCTTTTCGGACTCAGCCCGCCTGCACCCAGGTGAAATAAACAGCCTTGTTGCTCACACAAAGCCTGTTTGGTGGTCTCTTCACAAGGACGCGAGTGACATTTGGTGCCGTGCCTCAGATCGGGGGACCTCCCTTGGGAGATCAATCCCCTGTCCTCCTGTTCTTTGCTCCATGAGAAAGATCCACCTATGAACTCTGGTCCTCAGACCAACCAGCCCAAGGAACATCTCACCAATTTTAAATCAGGTAAGGAGCCTCTCTTTTTACTCTCTTCTCCAACCTCTCTGACTATCCCTCAACCTCTTTCTCCTTTCAATCTTGGCGCCATACTTCAATCTCTCCCTTCTCTTAATTTCAGTTCCTTCCTTTTCTGATAGAGACAAAGGAGACACATTTTATCCGTGGACCCAAAACTCTGGGCATTTTATCTGGACCCAGTCACGGACTCGGGAAGAGAGTCTTTCCTTGGTGTTTAATCACGCAGGGACGCCTGCCTTGGTCCTTCACCCTTAGTGGCAAGCACTGCTTTTCTGGGGGGCAAGAACCCCCCAACCCCTTCTCTCCCTGTCTCTACCTCTTCTCTGCTTTTCTGGGGGGCAAGAACCCCCCAACCCCTTCTCTCTGTGTCTCTACCCTTTCTTCACTTTTCTGGAGGGCAAGAACCCCCCAACCCTTTCTCTCGGTGTCTCCACCCCTTCTCCGCTTTTCTGGGGGGCAAGAAGCCCCCAATCCCTTCTCTCCATGCCTCTACACCTTCTCCACTTTTCTGGAGGGCAAGCACCTCCCACCCCTTCTCACCACGTCTCTACTCTTCTCTTTAAACTTGCCTCCTTCACTATGGGCAATCTTCCATCCCTCCATTCCTTCTTCTCCCTTAGCCTGTGTTCTCAAGAACTTTTACCTCTTCAATTCTCACCGGACCTAAAATCTAAGCATCTTATTTTCTTCTGCAACACCGCTTGACCCCAATACAAACTCGACAGTGCTTCCAAATAGCCAGAGAACAGCACTTTCAATTTTTCCATACTACAAAACCTAAATAATTTTTGTCAAAAAATGGGCAAATGGTCTGAGATGCCTTATATCCAGGCATTTTTCACACTTCGTTCCCTTCCAAATCTCTGTTCCCAATGTGATTCCTCCCAAATCCTCTTTCTTTCCCTCCCGCCTGTCCCCTCAGTCCCAAACCCAAGCGTCGCTGAGTCTTTCCAGTCTTCCTTTCCTACAGACCCACCTGACCTCTCCCCTCCTCCCCAGGCTGAGCTAAGTCCCAATTCTTCCTCAGCCTCCGCTCCTCCACCCTATAATCCTTCTATCACCTCCCCTCCTCACACCCAGTCTGGCTTACAGCTTAGTTCCATGACTAGCTCTTCTCCACCTGCCCAACAATTTCCTCTTAGAGAAGTGGCTGGAGTTGAAGGCATAGTCAGGGTACATGTACCTTTTTCTCTATCAGACCTCTCTCAGATCAGTCAGTGTTTAGGCTCTTTCTCATTAGACTTCACTAAATATATACAAGAATTTCAATATCTAACTCTGTCCTACAATTTAACCTGGAGTGACTTAAATTTCATCCTGACTTCTACCCTCTCCTGAGATGAACTGGAAAGAGTTTTTTCTCTAGCCCAATGTCATGCTGATAACTGCCAGCTTCACGAGCCAGACCTCCAGGAAGGCATTAAAGCAGTTCCCTGAGAGGATCCCCAATGGAACTGTCAGGAAGATTCCCCAGGAACAGCTAGGCGAGATTACATGATTTCTTGCCTAGTTAAAGGGCTTAAAAAGGCAGCTTACAAAGCTGTTAATTATGACAAGCTTAAAGAAACTACCCAAGGTAAAGACGAAAACCCAGCCCAGTTCATGGCCTGCTTAGCAGCAACCCTTAAACGCTTTACCGCCCTAGACCCAGAAGGTCGCCTTATTCTTAATATGCATTTTATCACCCAATCCACTCCTGACATTAGGAAAAAACTTCAAAAATTAGAATTTCTGGCCCTCAAACACCACAACAGGAATTAACCAGCCTCGCCTTCAAGGTGTACCAGACAGCAACGCATTTCTGAGTTACAATTACTTGCCTCTGCTGTGAGACAAAACCCAGTCACACTTCCAGTGTACAAGAACTTCAAAATGCCTAAGCTGCACATGCCTAAGCCACAGCAGCCAAGCATTCCTACAAGACTTCCTCCATCAGGATCTTGCTTCAAGTGCCAGAAATCTGGCCACTGGGCCAAGGAATGCCCACAGTCCAGGATTCCTCCCAAGCCGTCCCATATGTGCAGGGACCCACTGGAAATCAGACTGCCCAGCTCACCTGGCAGTCACTCCTAGAGCCCCTAAAGCTCTAGCCCAAGGCTCTCTAACTGACTCCTTCCCAGATCTGCTAGGCACAGCGACTGAAGATTGACACTGCCTGATCGCCTCGGAAGCCCCCTGGACCACCACGGACACCAAGCTTTGAGTAACTCTCACAGTGGAGAATAAGTCCATCTCCTGTTTAATCGATACGGGGGCTACACACCCCACATTACCTTCTTTTCAAGGGTCTGTTTCCCTTGTCCCAATAACTGTTGTGGGTATTGCCAAGCTTCAAAACCCCTTAAAACTCCCCACTCTGGTGCCAACTTGGACAACATTCTTTTAAGCACTCTTTTTAGTTATCCCCACCTGCCCAGTTCCCTTATTAGGCCAAGATATTTTAACCAAATTATCTGCTTCCCTGACTATTCCTGGAGTACAGCCATATCACATTGCTGCCCTTCTTCCCAACCCAAAGCCTCCTTTGCGTCTTCCTCTCATATCCCCCCACCTTAACCCACAATCCCTCAGACCAACCAGCCCAAGGAACATCTCACCAATTTTAAATTGGGTAAGCGGCCTCTCTTTTTACTCTCTTCTCCAACCTCTCTCACTATCCCTCAACCTCTTTCTCCTTATATCAACTCTACTCCCCCCATATTTGGACCTCTCACAACACAAACTACTATTCCTGTGGCCGCTCCTTTATGCATCTCTCGGCAAAAACCCACTGGAATTCCCCTAGGTAACCTTTCACCTTCTCGATGTTCCTTTACTCTTCATATCCAAAGCCCAACTACATACATCACTGAAACAATTGGAGCCTTCCAGCTCCATATTACAGACAAGCCCTCTGTCAATACTGGCAAACTTAAAAACATTAGCAGTAATTATTGCTTAGGAAGACACTTACCCTGTATTTCACTCCATCCTTGGCTACCTTCCCCTTGCCCTTCAGACTCTCCTCCAAGGTCCGCTTCTTGTTTACTTATACCCAGTCCCGAAAATAACAGTGAAAGGTTGCTCATGGATACTCAACATTTCTCATACACCATGAAAATCGAACCTCCCCCTCTACAGTTACCTCATCAGTCCCCATTACAACCTCTGACAGTTGCCGCCCTAGCTGGATCCCTAGGAGTCTGGGTACAAGACTCCCCCTTTCAGCACTCCCTTTCATCTTTTTACTTTGCATCTCCAGTTTTGCCTCGCACAGGTCTCTTCTTCCTCTGTGGATCCTCCACCTACATGTGTCTACCTGCTAATTGGACAGGCACATGCACACTAGGTTTCCTTACTCCCAAAATTCAATTTGCAAATGGGACCGAAGAGCTCCCTGATCCCCTCATGACACCGACACGACAAAAAAGAGTTATTCTACTAATTCCCTTGCTTGTCGGTTTAGGACTTTCTGCCTCCACTATTGCTCTCAGTGTTGGAAGAGCAGGCATTTCAACCTCTGTCACAACCTTCCGTAGCCTTTCTAATGACTTCTCTGCTAGCATTACAGACATATCACAAACTTTATCAGTCCTCCAGGCCCAAGTTGACTCTTTAGCTGCAGGTGTCCTCCAAAACCACCAAGGCCTTGACTTACTCACTGCTGAAAAAGGAGGACTCTGTATATTCTTAAATGAAGAGTGTTGTTTTCACCTAAATCAATCTGGACTGGTGCATGACAACATAAAAAAACTCAAGGATAGAGTCCAAAAACCTGCCTACCAAACAAGTAATTATGCTGAACCCTCCTGGGGACTCTCTAATTGGATGTCCTGGGTCCTCCCAATTCTTAGTCCTTTAATACCTATTTTTCTACTTCTTTTATTCGGACCTTGTATCTTCCATTTAGTTTCTCAATTCATCCAAAACTGTATCCATGCCATCACCAATCATTCTATATGACAAATATTTCTTCTAACAACCCCAAAATATCACCCCTTACCACAAAAATCTTCCTTCAGCTTAATCTCTCCCACTCTAGGTTCCCATGCCACTCCTAATCCCTCTTGAAGAAGCCCTGAGAAACATCGCCCATTATCTCTCCACGCCACCCCCCAAAAAAAAATTTTCTTTGCTGCCCCAACACTTCAATACTATTTTATGTTATTTTTCTTATTAATATAAGAAGCCAGGAATGTCAGGCCTCTGAGCCCAAGCTGAGCCATCGCATCCCCTGTGACCTGCACGTATAAGTAACTGAAGAATCACAAAAGTGAAAATGGCCTGTTACTGCCTTAACTGATGACATTTCACCACAAAAGAAGTGAAAATGGCCGGTCCTTGCCTTAAGTGATGACATTACCTTGTGAAATTCCTTTTCCTGGCTCATCCTGGCTCAAACAAGCTCCCCTACTGAGCACCTTGCAACCCCCACTCCTGCCTGCCAGGGAACAACTCCCCTTTGACTGTAATTTTCCTTTACCTACCCAAATCCGATAAAACGGCCCCACCCCTATCTCCCTTCCCTGTGTCTCTTTTTGGACTCAGTCCGTCTGCACCCAGGTGAAGTAAACAGCCTTGTTGCTCACACAAAGCCTGTTTGGTGGTCTCTTCACAACAGACATGAGTGACAGTTTATATTTTATCTTATTTGCTTTAATAAAATTTTGTAGCTTCATTCCAAAGAGCATGTGTACTTTTCTTGCAGAATTTGGCCCAAAACATTGTTTTTGTCATATCTATGAACACACTGTATTTCTGATGTCCATTCTTAACTGGTTACTGACTTTCAAAGAAAAGCTATTAATTTTTTGCATAACTCTCTCATATCTAATAATCTCACCAAATTCTTTTATTAACTCTGGTAGAAAAACGTTCAAGATCCAGGTACACCTCAGGACACAGGAATTAGATTTTCCTAGACCACAGCATTAGAAATTTGAAACCACTCTTATTTCTTTAATAGCATTTATATTAGCTATATCTTACACTTGCAAGAACATCAAAAAATATGTTAACAACACTGACAGTAAGTATCACTCATTTTTCCTGATTTTAAAAGAGATGACTTTAATCATTTAAAATATTTAATAGTCTTTACCATATTTGTATGTTTCCTTATATAAATCTTTTTCTCTGAGTTTTAATAGGGCTGGCAGCTAAAAATCATCATATGCTTTTTTCTACCTTTACTGATATCTTCATGTTTTTTCTATTTTTAATTTGTTGATGTAATTTATTTTGCAGGTAGATATCCCAAAATAAACATTTTATAATTCCAGTAAAAGTTTTCAGTCATCATACTATATAATTCATTCTTTATATTGATTAATTATGTTATTTAAAGTTATAGTATAAATATTGTACTTATATTCTTAAGCGAAATTGGTCTTCTAGAGTTTTATTTTTCTAGAATAATTTTCAGATTTGCTGATTGTGTAAAATTCACTTGGAAGATTTTTCATCTTTTCTAATGTACCAGAAAAATGTCAGCAACATATGAGTTTATCTGTTCTTGATATGTTAAAAGCCATACAGTGCTTTTAAATATTTTTCCAATTCTATAGCAAATGTACTACTTATCTAATTTTCTAGTTTACTTTAGGTGAATTTGAGTCATTTTTATAGCTACAAAACCATTAATTTCCTGTAGAAATTTATATTTCTTATACATGTTCAGGCACAACTACTGAGATAAGCAATGGTCCCGGGATGGGTTTATCACTTAGTCCTCTCCTATGATAATCCAAGGAGAGAGGTGTATGCTCCCTCATTTCGTCAGCTACAAATAATATTATGCTCCAAACCCTAAAGACAGAGAAATTTCACACCTGTGTGTTCAGTTCCTCTCGAGAAACCTGGATGATCTTACCTTTGCCATAGAGATTTTCATTTCTGGCTAACTAGCTCTGTTTTGCCCAGAAAGGAAGAACTCCTTCACCAGTTTTCTTTATAGGAAAACCATCAGAGTCAAGACTCACCTCTGATTATTAACATTAGACCAGCCAAACAAGAAGCTTTTCTGATCAAGCTTCTCTGGTAGCTCAACTGCAACTGAGACCAGAGGCTAAAGAGACATGTACTATCTCCCAGAACCCCCATGACTCTCCCATAAACCTAGATTTTAATTTTTTGATGACATATACTATGTTTCTTTGGACCTGCCATTTTACCGGGACAATTTGCCATGATTATCATTAAAAAACGGTAATTTCCGCACACCAACCACATGTGTAACCTACCTCAAATTCCGCATGTCTGTGAATATCTTCTGCTCTCTGCCTGCTCAGGATAAATTCAGCTTCATTTGCTACTCTTACTAGATGATCTTTCATTGTCTGGCTAAGCAATCTGTAAAAAATGAATGTTATCAAATAAATATATGTATTCACACACAACATAAATGATTATTCACTGCTTACTGTGGAGAGGAAGGAATCCTTACTTTCTTCTTTTGACATCATACACAATGAGGTACCATTATTTCACACTAAATAATTGAGGAATGTAACAACAGCAAAAGCTTACCCTTCTGGCAATAGCAGATTGGCTTCTATCAGATTAGCCATGTAACAAAAGCAACTAAAAATACTAGATTAAAGTTGTGTTTTAATCTTTTAAAATGCACTGGAAAGTTACCAAGGCAGCCAAAATTAACCAGGGAAGATCACAGAGAAGAAAGAACACAAAAGACAATCAGTTTGACTTTTTACATTAAAGCATTTGCTATTCCCAAGTGAGAACAGAGGAGCTACACAGACCTGTCACTAGTCTCACAAAGATAAATAGAAAAAAACTGAGGTTCGCAGTCTGTCAACGTGGGGGAGTCTTGGTAGACTACCCAAGAGTTACAACAGGTATCAGGCATACCCCAGAAAGCAAGAAATAGATCAGGCCTCAAAACACTGAAACAGACCTTCAGAGAACATCTGGTGATTGGTATTCAGGTTAACTGGCAGCCAAAAAGCTAAGCAAAGCTTTCAGGGCGGGGAGAAAAAAATCAGAAATAGCAATGCAGGAGGGCCATGGTAAAACCCCAGGTTTTCAGAGGACCTCAAAAGGGCTACACACTAGGAGAAGGCAAAACAGGCCAAACTCTCACAAGAACCTTACCAAAAAAAAAAAAAAAAAAAAACCCAACCCTTGATTGAGTCAGCTCAGACCCTAAATTAATACAATGAGCTATTAGTCTAATTGCTAACCAGAAACCAAAAGGAAGTCCTTTCTAAAGGAAGATAATATCATAGAGGCTTAAATTTACCCTTGCAATTTTAAAATACAATTTTCAGCATTCAGTCACCAATTAACAGGCACAAGAGACAATATTATACAAATGAAAACTAAATAGAAACTGGTTCACATCTGGACATTGAAATGAATGTAGTTAATATGTTTAGAACTCATTATGTAATAGAGAATTCCAATAAAGAATGACAACTGTAAACATACTGAAAAAATAAATAAATATAAAAATAGATTTACTGGGTTATTAAGCTCAGACAAAAAAGGAAAAATTAACTGAAAGATAGGTCAATGACAACTAGACTGAAACATAGTAAGAAAACTTACTGAAAATTGAACAAAATAAATAACAGACATACAGGACATGGTAAAAGGATCTAATATAAGTGTATCTATAGTATAAGAAAGAGTAGACACATAATTAGAAAGAAGCCATATTTGAAGAGATAATGGCCAAGATTTTTCAAAATTGGGAAAAACCACTGAGCGATATGTTGATGGAGTGCTACAAAACCCAAGCAGGGTTTTCAAGGATACCCCACTTAGGCAGTAGTAGTAAAACTATCAAAGAAAAAAACTCTTAATAGCAGACAGGGGGAGAGGCCTTCAAAAGAGCAACAATAAGCCTAATGGAAGCCAGAGAAGAATACAATGACCTATTTAAAATACTAAACAAAAATACTACCTAAAACGCCAGGCCAGTGGCTCACACCTATAATCCCAGCACTTTGGGAGGCCCAGGCGAGAGGATCACATGAGGCCAGTAGTTCAAGACTTGCCTTGGCAATGTAGTGAGATTCCATCTCTACCAAAAAAGTTTTTTTTAATTAGCTCAGCATGGTGGTACATGCCTATGGTCCCAGCTACTCAGGAGCCTGAGGCAGAAGGATCACTTGAGTCAATGAGTTTCAAGTTATAGCGAGCTATGATCCCACCACAGCACTCCAGCCTGAGCAACAGAGAGAGATCCTGTCTCAAAAACAAACAAACCAACCACCTAAGAATTCTATCCTCTTCAAGATCAGCCTAGCTAACGTAGTGAAACCCTGTCTCTACTAAAAATACAAAAATTAGCCAGGCATGATGGCAGGTGCCTGTAGTCCCAGATACTAGGGAGGCTGAGGTGGAAGAATGGCTTGAACTTGGGTGGCGAAGCTTGCAGTGAGCCGAGATCGCGTCATTGCACTCCAGCCTGGGTGACAGAGCAAGACTCCGACTCAAAAAAAGAAGAAAGAAAAGAAAAGAAAGAAAAGAAAAGAAAAGAAAAGAAAAAGAAAAGAATTCTATCCTCAAAAAGTATCCTTCAATAATGAGATTTAAAGGGTCCAGAATATACCACTGTCGGAAAAAAAAGAGTCTTTTTCTGAACTTCCTTTATCTGCCTAAACAGAGAAGCTCCCAAAAGAATTCAGCTTTCATCAATCCCTTCCCAGGGAGTTTTGCAACCAAGGAAGATTGACTATTATCAGTAAAGATGAGAAGTTAGTACCAGGATAAGAAATTATCTAAATAGACGTTGTTGCAAAACTGTAATATCACTTAACCATTCTCCTAAGGGCCTACTTACTGTGCGCAAAATCATTAGCTTCCCCAAATGTGTCCTTCATTACCTCACTTTTACCCTATTAAAATGGTATGTATATAACCCCAAATTCTAACCCCTTCCTTGAGTCACATTTTTCTGTGAATTCTTTTTTTTTTTTTTTTTGAGATGAAGTTTTGCTCTGTCGCCCAGGCTGGAGTATAATGGCATGATCTCGGCTCACTGCAACCTCCGCCTCCTGGGTTCAAGCAATTCTCCCGCCTCAGCCTCTTAAGTAGCTGAGATTACAGGCACCCGTCATCATGCCCGGCTAATTTTTGTATTTTTAGTAGAGACAAGGGTTCACCATGTTAGCCAGGGTGGTCTTGAACTCCTGACCTCAGGTGACCCACCCGCCTTGGCCTCCCAAAGTGCTGGGATTACAGGCGTGAGCCAAAGCAGCCGGCCGAATTCTGATATACTTATTTATGACTAAAAATAGGTCTTTTTTCTTGCAAATCTGTGTTTGTCTGTTTAATTCACAGATCCCCAAACAACAAACCTAAGAGGTTAGAGGAAAACTTTTCCTCATCACCAAAAGCAAAATAAGAACATTCCATGACAAATAAAATCGGGAGAATTTGTCACCAGCCAACCAACATTCTTCATAAGGATGAAAAATAATGTAAGATTGATACAAGTCAAGGAAAACAATTGGAGCAATGAAAATGACAAACGTGCGTAAATCTAAAAGAATACTGAATATTTGCAATAATTATGTAACTTCTAGAATTAAAAAATACTGCAATCTAAAATATATAACCACAGCATACAAGGCAAGAGAAACCAAATGAATTACTGTTGTAAGTTTCTTGTATCATACATAGATTGGCAAAAGAATCAGTTTATGTAAGATGTTAATTATAATATTCATACTAGAATCTCTGGGTAACCACTAAAGGTATTTAAAATAATATACAACCATCAAGTTAATGGGGAAAAAATTAAGGAACAAATACTTAGCTCAAAAGAAGGGGGAAAAAAAAAGAAACACAAGATACGGAGCAAATATAAAGGACATAAATAATAAGATGATAAATTTTAACCTAAACGTATCAGAAATACATAGAAAGTAAACATTTAGTAGTAAAATTATTGTCAAATCAATTTTTTTAAGTATATGATGCTTGTAAGTGACACGATTTCAATATAAGGTTGAACAAAGATTGAAAAGCATAGTTTCAGAAAACATGAACAATTTTTAAAAGCTAAAAGAAAGATAATAAACTTGTATTAGTATAAGAAGCAAACAGAAATAACAAGATAAATCTGTTAAATTAATAAGAGGATAAATGAACTACAGACACAGAAATTTAGTATTTTGAGATTCTAAATTTGTATGCTCCTAAGAATATGGCCTACTACCAGATATAGAATATAAAAAGTTATAGAATACTTTTTAACCTGACCTGACTGACATATCGAGAACATTATACCCAGTAAGAGAATAATAAATATTATTTTCAGGTAAACATGGAATATATACAAAAAATAGGCAAAATGTGGGGTCATAAAGCAATTTATAGCGAATTTCAAGTGATGAAATCATACTGAGTATGTTCTTTGATACACTTCAATTAAACTAGAAATAACACGATATAGATCACTCTGCAAGAAGCTCTAAGCTGACCACCAATTTTCCTAACCTCCTGTTACCCACAGCATTATGTAATCTTCTCCTTTACAGTATAGGAAGGAGATGGGACTTACCTCTAAGCAAGAAAATATGGCAACAATGAAGGAATAACACTTCAATAATTACATTAAACAAGACTGTAACTTGCATCTTGCTAGCAGACTCTATTGACACTCTCCCTTAATGGCTAAGCTAAAGAAACCTGCCATGTTATGAGCTGCCCCGTGTAGAGGCCTCCACGGCAAGGAGCTGAGTAGAGCCCCAGACAACAGCTCACAAAGAATTCAGATTCTCAGTCTAACGACTCAGAATGAACTGAATTCTGCCAATAGTCACATGATCATGGAAGCAGATCCTTTCCTAGTTAAACCTCAAATAAAACTGCAACTCTGGCCAACACCTTAACTGCAGCCTTGTAAGTGAACCTGAAGGAGAGGCCCAACTAATCCATGCCTAGATTGCTGACCAAAAAAAACTGAGATAATAAATGTATGTTTCTTTAAGGCTAAGTTGTGATAATATTATTAACACAGCAGTCACTAAGTAATATCATTCCATGTCTAAAAACTAAAGAATGCAACTCTGAAAAAAACTCACACATAAAAGAATATATCATAATGGAAATTAGGAAATGTTTGCAGTAAAACGTAGTAAAAACAATGTGCCAAAATCTGTGGATTTAGATAAACCTTAAACCAATGCTTAGAGGGAAACTGATATACTGAATAAAAACACTAAAGAAGAAAAAAATTGTCAAAATAAATTACGCAAGTATTGAACTGAAGAAATTAGAAAAAGAACAGCCAGTGAACACTGAAAGTAAACTAAGGATAAGAACAGAAATTAAATGGAAAATAAAAATACACTTTAGAAGATAAAGTTAAAAGTTATTTGAAATACTGAAAAAATCCAAAACAAATATGTAAACAATTAAAATTAATAATTGAATTTAGAAAGGTCATTGGGTTTAAGGCAAATACACAAAAATCAACTAGATTCTTTTTATAGGTTACTAACAAAGTAAAAACGATTTTTAAATACTCTTTGAAAAGCATTCAAAACCATCAAAATATGTAGGAATAGGAAAGAAAAATGTGCTAGAATTCTGCATGTCAAACAGAAAGAATGGTAAAAGAAGTTAAAAAAACTTAAAGAAAAAAGTATACTATGTTCATGAAAGGGAAAGGCCTGTATTATAAAGATATCAATTCTCCACAAAGCTATTTATAGATACAGTCCAATCAAAATCCTAGTAGGTCTTTCTGCATAATCTCATGAGTTCAAATTTAATTCTAAAAGCCATAGAAAATGTAAACAAACAAGAATACGTGAGACATTCTTGAAGAGGGGAACAGAGATGAAAATCATGATAATGATATTAAAAGACTTAAAAGTAAGATGGTCTTTTCCAAAAACTGGTCTTAGATCAACTGATGCTCATATGGACAAATTAACCTTGACTTCTACCTCAAACCATACAAACAAACCAATTCCAAACGAATCCTAAAGAAGACCTAAAGATTTCAGGAAGTTTAAAAAGTTTCTAGAAGATTACGTAAGAGAGCATCTTCCTGGCTGGGTCAATGTAAAGACGACTTACTGCACCAAACAAAAATACACAAAACATAAGAAAAATAGTGACAAAATGAACCACATCAAAATTTAAAGACTTGTGTTTATGAAAGCCACCACTAAGAGAACTAAAAACCAAACTTCAGAGAGGGAGAATATATTTGGAATAATTACAACTAATGAGAAACTGATATCTTAAAAATATTAAAAAGCCTCTTACAAATAAAAGAAAATGATCACAATTTTTAAAATGGGAAAAGAACACAAGCACTTCACAAAAGAAGATTTCCAAATGGTGAATAAGATTACGAAAAGTTGTTCAGCAATACTAGTAATCAAGGAAATAAAAATTAAAACTATAAAATATACTATATTCCATCAGAATGGCTATATATGTTTAAAAGGCTGGCATTACCAAGTTATATCAAAGATATGAAGTAACATGGACTCTTATAATCACAAAATATATTAATTAAAATGTTCATGGAAATTATTTACAATAACCAAACATTAGCAACTACCCAAATGTCCATTAAAAATATAGCTAATTTTTAAAATGTTGAACTTTCATAAAGTAAAATCCTAAGTAGGAACAAAAAGAATTAGTATTATGCATAACAATATGAATTTCACTAACAATATTGAGCAAAAACACACAAAAAATATAAAATGTATGAACTGCCTTGTATAAAGATAAAAATTAAAAAAATAAACCTATGGTATTAGAAGTTAAGAGATTAAGAAATGGCTACCTTCAGTGCTACCTCTATATAAAGGGACTCATATGGAACACTGATAATGCCTACAGAGTTCTAAATCTTTTAATAAAATGTCTTAGATGTATAAACAAATGACCCATTCTGATTAATGCTTTTATAACACCATTTACTTATAAACATATCAACAGAATGATTCACTTTATGTAATCTGGAACATGTTTGTTATGTATAGGTCTTCTAAACTTCCTTCTTTAATAGGAGTTGGGAAGATAGAGTGTACAGGGATAGAATTATTATTATTATTATTATTATTATTATTAGGGACAAGGTCTCGCTCTGTCACCCAGGCTGGAGTGCAGTGGTGCAATTATGGCTCACAGAAACCTCAACCTCCCAAGCTCAAGTGATCTGCCTACCTCAGTCTGCTGAGTACCTGGGACTACTTACATGTGCCATCGTATCCTGCAAGTTATTTTGGTGTTACAGAGACAGGGTCTCACTATGTTGTCTACATTGGTCTCAAACTCCTGAGCTCAAGGGATCCTACTGCCTTAGCCTCCCAAAGTGCTGAAATTATGGGCATGAACATACATGGCCTGTAAGGATTATTTTTTTAATTTGTATAACAAAAGTGGCTAAAAAGTGCCACTAGAAAATGCCCACCTACAAAAGTTACACCCAGCAGTCATCAACAATGACATGAACTTACTCCCATTCTACAGGGCACTTGCCTCACTTTGTAGCAATGTTTTTATTTAAAATATAAATAAGGCCAGGTACAGTGGCTCATGCCTATAATCCCAGCACTTAGAATTAAGACTGCTTGAGCCCAGGAGCTTGAGACCAGCCTGGGTAAAATAAAGAGACCTCTTCTCTACAAAAAAAATTAAAAATAGGCCGGGCGCGGTGGCTCAAGCCTGTAATCCCAGCACTTTGCGAGGCCGAGATGGGCGGATCACGAGGTCAGGAGATTGAGACCATCCTGGCTAACACGGTGAAACCCCGTCTCTACTAAGAAATACAAAAAAAAGCCGGGCGAGGTGGCAGCGCCTGTAGTCCCAGCTACTCGGGAGGCTGAGGCCGGAGAATGGCATGAACCTGAGAGGCGGAGCTTGCAGTGAGCTGAGATCCGGCCACTGCACTCCAGCCTGGGCGACAGCGCGAGACTCCGTCTCAAAAAAATAAATAAATAAAATTAAAAATAAAATTAAAAAAAAATTAGCTGAGCATGGTGGTGTATACCTGTAGTCTCAGCTACTCAAGAGGCCAAGGCAGGAGAATCACCTGAGCCCAGGAGGTGGAGGCTGCAGTGAACTGTGATGTTATCACTGCACTGCAGCCAGGGCGACAAAGTAGGACTCTGTCTCAAAAACAAAAAACAAAAAAAAAAAAACAAACAGAAACATGGATCCACAGCAATGATCACACTTTATTTTATTATTTTTTTTTTTTTTGGAGATAGAGTCTCACTCTGTTGCCCAGGCTAGAGTGCAGTGACAGGATCTCGGCTCACTGCAACCTCCGCTTCCTGGGTACAAGTGATTCTCATGTCTCAGCCTCCCAAGTAGCTGGGATTACAGGTACATGAGCCACCACCCCCAGCTAATTTTTGTATTTTTAGTAGAGACAGGGTTTCACCATGTTGGCCAGGCTGGTCTTGAATTCCTGACCTAAAATGATCCACCTGCCTTGGCCGTCCAGGGTGCTGGAATTACAGGCGTGACCCACCGCACCCGGCCAGCACTCTTAATAATGTGCTATATGAACATGTTCCCACAGTGCAGAAAAACATGTGGAAAATATTCCTTGAGAATCAATGAATTTCACTACAACACTATCTATGAAAGTGAGAATCTTAAATAATCAAAATATACAACCATACAATAAAAGTAGATTGTTCCAAATTGACAAAATGATGTCCACAATATACGCTAAGAGGAAAAATAAACCTGAGAAATATTATGAATAATATGAGCTTGGGGAACATATAAAAGAAAATATACTTTCTTTTAATTGCCAATAATCTAGAACAGGGGTCAGCAAATTAAGGTATGTGTATCAAATCTAGCCTGCCAACAGTTTTTGGTTAGTACATTCTATAGGAGCACAACTAGGCCCATTTGTTTAAGTGTTATCCATGGCTGTTTTCAAATCACCATACTACACTGAGTTGACCAGTTGTGAAAAAGACCATGTGTACTGCAAGGCCTAAAGAACTATCTGGCCTTTTACAGAAAAAGCACATGTCTGGGCTAGCGAGTGAGGCTTAAGTCCTCCTCCTTATATTTCTCTGTTCTTTGAAGCTTTACAACAATCAACAATCAAAAGAAAGGAAAACAGAAAATCCTTAAAGAAAATAAAGAAGCTTTCTGCCATTCTATCACTTTGTTTCGATCTCTATTAGGCTCACATACACTATCATAATTTGAATCCAGCTCTGTCAGACTCTCTCTTCTATCCCCAAACTGTCTTCCAGCTACTTTAGAAGTTAGTGCAATACCTTATCTGTGATTTTGGGATGACATCATCAGGCTATTTCTTTTCAAATGCTATTAAACAGTACTCATTTAGGCATTACAGACAAAAACAATCCCTAGTGTAATTTTAAAACCCACTAATGAATAACTTCCTCTGATTCTACAGATACAGAAAGCAAGGGCTTTCAAGAGTACAGATGTGAAATACTAGTTTGGGTTCTTAGTTTCCCTCTAGAGACCTAAAACCACATTGTGAATTTAACATCAATATATTGCCTTGTACTTTCAAACATTAATTGAATTGATTAGTCAATGGCACACTATCCTACTAGTCCCCAAACAAGTAACCTCAAAGTTACTCTAGTCTCTTCCCTCTTCTCTACCACCATCCTCCAGGCCCCTAATCAATCAACAAATCTTGTCAATATTTCCTTTGTAATATTCTCAGCTTTAATTTATGCTGTTTCATAGCCAATGCCCTAAAAATAAACGTTTCACCATTTCATACACATTATAACAATAAATCTTTTGAGTGCTAATTCTGATCTTTTAACATTTTTGTGCCTCTGCCTTTTAAAAACACTGTCAAACATCTGTTCAACACCTATTACATTATAGACTAGGCTAAGCAGCAAAGATGACCTTTCATTATATTTTAGTTGGGGAAAAAGAGAATACACTGGAGTCCTTTCCAGCTTGAAATTCATATTAATATAAGTGCTATGGTAGACATACCCTAATGTGACCTCCAGTGAGTCGTGGCTTTATATGATCCCAACTCCCTGAGTTCAACCTGGGCAAAATCTGGCACTTCCTTCTAGCAAACAGAATATAGTAAAGATTATGGGATAATCATTCCTTAATTAGGTTACTTTACATGCCAATGGTGATGGGATAATCACTCTGGTACTTATGTAATAAAGCTCTGCCCTAGCACACTGCAGAGATTCTCCTGCCACCCTTGAAGAAGAAGTAAGTGGCTATGTGTGACAAGGCCATGAGACAGGGAAGTATGGACAGCCTGTAGGATCTGAGAGCATCCTCACAGTGACAGTAAACAAGAAAATGGGAAACTCAGTCCCACAACAGCATGGAACTGAATTCTTCCAAGAAATTTATGACCCCAAGCTCCAGAAAGAAATGCAGTTTGACCAACACCTTTATTGTAGACTTGTAAAACCCTAAGCAGAAGATCCAGCTGAGTCTAGACTGCTGACCCATAGAAACTGTAGGATAGTAAACATAAAATTGTTTCAAGCTGCAAAATTTGTGGGAATTTGTTATAAAATAAGCAATACAAATAAAATTAGAACATAAAAATACGTTTGCTATCATATCTCTACAGAAGCAAAGATCACAATAATCTACTAAAGATGAAAAAAAGCTCCAATAGAAAATTAGAGCACGAAGATGAGCCTTAAACAAAGGGCAAAAGCAACAAAGAGAGAGATACTTCAGATAACAGTATGAACAAAGTTATCAAGAGAAAAAAATTTTTTTTTTCCTTGAGATGGAGTCTCACTCTGTCACCAGGCTAGAGTGCAGTGGCGCTATCTCATCTCACTGCAACCTCTGGCTCCCTGGTTCAAGCGATTCTCCTGCCTCAACCTCCTGAGTAACTGGGATTACAGGCATGCGCCACCACGCCCAGGTAATTTTTGGATTTTTAGTAGAGACAGGATTTCACTTTGTTGGCCAGGATGTTCTCAATCTCCTGACCTCATGATCCACCCGCCTTGGCCTACAAAAGTGCTGGGATTACAGGCGTGAGCCACCACGACCGGCCAAGAAAAAATCTTGTGTGTTCCATTTTCAAGAGAACCAAAACATCCCTTTCTATTATGTAGTTTTCAAGATGTCCATTTACTGACACATACACTCAGATAGGTAGACGGATAATTTTCTGTCTTGATGTTTCACTCATTTTTCTGGTTATGTAGCATTTAAAAACCATGCAACACTTTAATAATGAAACAACAAGTGAAAGCTCCCAACCCTCTTTCCTGTTCACTTTTCGGAATATATCACCACCATCAGTAGTTTATGTTCCTGTCCTTACATTTATCTAAACTTATAGAAACATACACAGTATTTATGTTCATATGTATGAAACACATACAGTATTTATGTGCATATATATATACAAATGTACATGTTCGTGTGTTTTGTAAAAATATTTTTAAATATTTAAGAAGTCATACTATACTACTTGTATATTTTACTTAACCGTATACCAGTATGTAATCAGAACAGCTTCAAGTGACTCATGTGGATGGAGTGTACCGTAATTTATCAAAATAGTCCCTTATCCAGAGATCATTCATTCTTTCATTCTCTGCCCCATTAAGATATCCATTATTTATCCAGTTACTGAAGCTAGAAATATCAGTCATATCTTCCTTCTTCAGCATCCTACAGATCTAATAGACTAAGTACTGCCCATTCTACTTCTGCAATAACTTTAATAGTTATTTTTCTCTCTCTCTCTTTTTTTTTTTTTTTTTTTGGTGAGACAGAGTCTCGCTCCGTCACCCAGGCTGGAGGGCAGTGGCATGATCTCAGCTCACTGCAACCTCCGCCTTCCTGGTTCAAGCGATTCTCCTGCCTCAGCCTCCGAGTAACTGGGACTACAGAAGCCCGCCACCACACCTGGCTAATTTTTTGTATTTTTAGTAGAGATGGGGTTTCACCATCTAGATCTAGCCAGGACGGTCTAGATCTCCAGACCTCGTGATCCACCCGCCTCAGCCTCCCAAAGTGCTGGAATTATAGGTGTGAGCCACTACGCCTGGCCAAAAGTTGTTTATCTTTGTAACATTTTCCAGTGCCCTTCACTGGAAACTCACTGGCACTCTGGATCATGTCTTTGATTATTATAATAGCTTCCAATCCAACTTCTTTCCATGAGTCTTACTATTCTTGCCCATTCTTCACTGGGGTCATCTTTCTAAAATGAAGATCTGATCATCACTGTATCATTAACAAGATATCAGTCATCAGCCAGCTTCCCATGATCTACAAAAGAGACCACTTTGCATGGCTTATAAATCAGTCTCATTGTTGTTAAAATTTTATACTCTAAGAACTCCAGGCCAGGAACTACTTTCCCAAACATTACACCCTATTACTATACACTCCTTTGCCACTGTTCCTACTGTCCCGGGAATGACCTCACTTCATATTCCATCTAACCTACCTTCAAAGCTAAACCAAAGTAAAGGTTCACTACAAAACCTTTCCTGATCCCACACCTGCTTTCTCTCCATAGAAGTAATCCCCTACCAAAGTGCATAAGCCTCTTTTTTAGTACTTGTTATTTTGAAACTTTCTGTATAACACATTTTCAATTATGTATTTACAAATCTGTCTTCCATTTGACAATGCACCAACCATTTATAATTTTTCTTTACATAACCAAAGCATAGAATAGTGCCTGATCATTGCTGGGGACCCAGCAGCACCTATAAGGAAAAGAAACTCTTTGAATATCCACTTCTGCCAGTCACTTTTAAGCTGCTAACTGTAAGGAATACAAACATGCATAACACTGTCCACAAAGAGTTCACAATCTCATATGGAAAGTTATAGGACTATATATAAATAGCAAGATAACTGCAAAAAGGTTCTTAAGGTTCTTAAAACATGTTCTTCTCTTAACTTCTGCAATAATATATTTCTTGGTTTCTTTCTTGGTTTTCCTCCTATCTAGCGGATTTTTCTTCACTGTCCCCTTTGCTACATCCTTCGCTGCACTACCTACAAATCTTGTAATGTCCAAGAGCTCAGCTGTGTGTTCTTTCCTCCCTCTAAATTATTTCATCCAGTTCTATGACTTTTAATCCCATCTACATAGTACTAATTCCTGTGTTTATATCTCTAACACTATCCTTAGTCTCCTATATTTCAGACTCACAGAGCCAACTGTCCAACTAAAATCTTAACTTGGATACCCAATAGAGCATTTCAAATCCAACATTTCCAAAGCAGAGCTATTGATTCTACCTACTCACTGCCAATAATACCTCTTCCCCATCACTACCTCAGTTTGTTCCACCACAATAAATAAATAGCACCAAAGTCCACTCAAACTCAAGAAATAATCTTGGATTTTGTCATTTTCTCACCTCCAAATCCCATTCATAAAAGCAAGTTCTACTGCCTTAACTATTAAATACATCACATATATGTTTACTTCTCTCCATCATAATTGCTACCACATCATTCTAAGTCACCACTCCCTCTTTTATAGAATGCTTCAGTAATATCTTCACTGATTTATCTGCTGTCATTCTTGCCCTGTATACTGATCCTATCACAATTCATATTTCTAAGAATGTAAGTCATGGTATTGGGAAAGCTGGATATCAACATACAAAAGAATAAAATTGAGCTAGGCGCAGTGGCTCACACCTGTAATCTCAACACTTTGGGAGGCCGAGGCGGGCAGATCACGAGGTCAGGAGTTCGAGACCAGCCTGGCCAACATGGTGAAACCCTGTCTCTACTAAAACTACAAAAATTAGCTGGGCATGGTGGTGGTCACCTGTAATCAGCTACTCAGGAGGCTGAGGTAGGAGAATCGCTTGAACCTGGGAGGTAAAGGTTGCAGTGAGCCAAGATGGCACCACTGCACTCCAGCCTGGGCAACAGAGCAAGATTCTATCTCACAAAAAAAAAAAAAAGAAATTGGATACTTGTTGCTATGGTTTGAATATCTGTATCCCCCTCCAAAATTCTTACAGAAACCTAATCTCCAATGCAATAGTATTAAGAGATGAGGCCTTTCTGACGTCATTAGGTCATAAGGGCTCCTCCCTAGAGAATGGAATTAAGGCCTTTAAAGAACAGTCATCACACAATGTTTAAGCCTCTTCTGCCCTTTCGGCTTCTACCACGTGAAGACACAGTGCTCAAAGTGCCATCTTAGAAGCAGAGACCCAGCCCTCATCACACACTAAAACCTGCCAGTGTCTTAATCTTGGACTTCTAAGCCTCTAAAACTGTGAGAAATAAATTGCTATTATTTATAAATTACCCAGTCTCAGGTATTTTTTATAACAGCATACAGAGACTAAGGCACTTACATTATATACAAAATTACCTCAAAATGGATCAAAGACCTAAACGTAGGAGTTATAACAATAAAACTCCTAAAAGAAAACATAAGGAAAAGCTTCATGACCCTGAATTTGGCAATGATTTCTAGGATGTAATACCAAAAGCACAGGCAATAACAGAAAAAAAATAGATAAACTGGACTACATCAAAATTTCTGGGCCAGGTAAACCGGCTCACACCTGTAATCCCAACACTGCGGGAGGCTAAAGCAGGAAGATTGCTTGAGTTCAGGAATTTGAGCCCAGCCTGGGCAACATAGTGAGACTCCATGTCTATTTTTAAAAAGATAAAGGAAAAAGGAAAAAACAACAACAATAACAACCTTCTGTGCATCAAAGGACAAAACCAACAGAGTGAAAAGACAACCCCAGTGGCTCATGCCTATCATTCCTGCACTTTGGGAGGCCAAGTCAGAAGGGCTGCTTGAGCCCAGGAGCTTAAGACCAGCCTAGACAACATAGCAAGACCCTATCTCTACACACACACACACACACACACACAAATAGCTGGGCATGGTGGCATGTGCCTGTGGTCCCAACTACTCAGGAGGGAAGTGGGAGGATCACATTAGCCAGGAGTATGTAGCTGCCATAAGCCACTGCACTCCAGCCTGTATAACAGAGACCCTGCCTGTTTCAAAAACAAAACAAACAAATAAGCAAAACAAACAAACAACCCTGTAAGTTATATCAAGCCACTTCTCTATTAAAAACTCTGCTCTTACTGAATAAGGTTTAATCCAAATTTCTTAGCATAGCTTACAGGGCCTTATATGAGCTGAATATTGAATAGTTCTCTTGACATTCCCAAGCCTTACTCTCTTTCTTGCTGATTTTGTTCCAGTCACTCTGGCCTTCAATTTGTTTAAATAATACGCAAATACTATTCACTCCTTATGGCCTCTGCTCTTGCTGTTTCCTCACCTTAAAATGTTGTGACATACATCTCAAAAGGGTTAGTTACTTCTCTTCATTCAAACTGCTTCCCCTTCACAAGATTTTTCTAAACACTCCATACTCCCTAAAAGCCAATATGTTTATTCTCATAACATTACTCTGCTTTGTTTTCTTCTAAGCATTTATTACTATCTAAATTGTCTTATTTTGATTACTTGTTTATTATTTGTTCTCTCCTTTATGACAGCATAGACTTATTCACAGCTATATCCTCAGATTCCAGAATAGTACCTGGCACACGGATTATAATCAATAAACAGATACTGAATGAATGGTAAAAAAATGAGTGCCACAAACCACTCCCAATCTACTTTTTTGTCCTTTCTTTATATTCAAAACCTTAATTCCTTCATATCCATTTCATTCCTCTTTCCCTCTGAGGAATATTCTGCAATTCTATCCTACAAAGACCTTTACTTTATGTCAACCTTTATTTTTAATATCGTTTTTGTAGAGACAGGGGTCTTGTTACGTTTTCCAGGCTGGTCTCGGAAATCCTGGCCTCAAGTGATCCTCCCACCTCAAATTCCCAAGTAGCTAGGACTACAGGTGCATACTATCTAATTTTTTGTAAAGACATACAGGCTCATGCTATGTTGCTGAGGCTGGTCTTGAACTCCTGGGCTCAAGCAATCCTCCCACCTTAGTCTCCCAAAGTGCTGGGATTACAGGATTGAACCACAATGCCCAGGTTATTTTATGTCAGTCTTATCCCTAATGATTATTGTAGATACAGCATATACTTGTTTATAGAATATCTTATAAACATTCTGTTAGAATTATATGTGTATTACTCTATTCTCTCAGAAGATGTGCTTCCTTAACCAGAACTGATTAAGAAAGCAGGGAAGGAAAAAGGAAAAATCTTTAAAAAAAAGAGTAAAAAAAAATTTTTTGCTTTTTTTTTTTTTTTTTTAAATAAACATATCTAACAGGTACTGTTTAGGTAGGCTATACCCCATCATTATTTGATGAGTCGATAGTTTGTGGAAATACTTCAAACCAAATATTCTCAAGCATTTAAATTTATCTAAGCAGTTAACAGCAAAACCATGGAGCTTTTAGACTTAACTGTGTCATAAATTTAAGTTTGAAATATTTTCGCTGCATAATACAAAATGATTACCATCGAACCTTACTTATTTAAAAGAATATCATAAAAAGTGACTGGGATATATGTAAAGTAGTTAATAATACTTTCAGAGAAGAAGGGAAGCATATATATCTTTTCCTTCACAATTTACAAAATGTTTTAAAATCAAAGTATCTGAGAAAGTCCTGACTACATACCTCTCATTGTTTTAAATATACACACAATATTATTTGTCCTTTCATTAAGGAAAATATTAAAATGACTTCAAAAATTAAACTAATTAGATATCTAAACCATTTTTTTTTTTTTTTTTGCTTTTGTAAGGGGTCAATTTTTCTCATCTATATGCTTATTTTCCTAAATATGCAAATTATACAATATTTAGGGACAGCAATTTTATTTAATAGCTGTGTAAACTATCCTTTCAAACAAAGAATTAAAGGTAAATTAAAGTTTTAATTATTATAAACAGCCTCAAAATGTTGCGTTTACTGTAGATTAAATGTCTAAATGCAGAGCATAAAACGATTCACATATTTTAATATTAAGAAGAAAAAACTATGTATAATTTACACCTACAGTGCAAGAAGGAAGAAAAAAATGCTTGTGTCAGCCTTAGGAAACAAACAGCCCTATCAAGTGACCAACTAGAAAAGATTCATCCTAGAGGCTCAATAAATAACAGTAATGATGACAACCATCTCCCATAACTACATTACAGCCCATTGGCCACATCTGATTATACTAGTCTAGACCTTGGGTAAGCACATACACATTTTCACCAAGAGTTTTCCAATATTACTGCTCTGTTTCCTGGGCTTTCTGTGACCCCCATTAGCAGCAACTGTCATTTTTGCTACTAGACATGACCATTGATGGGAAAGGAAAGTTACCACCTTTCTACACTCTAATAATTGAGAATGTGGAAATAATGTTCCTGAATTGGCAATCCTTCTAAATACAGTAATTTCTTTAGAATTAGCTACAGAGAAGGGGATAAATTGCTTCCAATGATTTTCTTCAGTAATATGAGAACTACTAAAGCCTCACTTTTCAAAATATCATCTCCATATATTAACATAGCCTTTATTCTTATACTGAAGAATTATTGCCTAACTCTCCATGTACCTGCCTCCTCACGACATCTATCTCTCTCTGTCTCTCACCCAGCACATCCAATAATTAAGTATCACAAAAATCCCTAAATTGTTCTCTCTCTGCACCTTTCTCAGTTAAAGCTCTCAGTAACAACTTTGAATAAGGGATGTAAAGGCTCTAACATCACAGAATACACACACCTGAAACCTTACAAAGAATAGATTTTGTTGGTGACTGAAAAAATTAATTTAAATTTAAAAAAAAAATTTTAATGGGCTTCATACACATTTAAGGCCAATTTAGATCTTTCTTGATTGAAATTTAGCTCAGGTAGTAGTCACTTTTTCTGGAAGGCAATATCCTTGATCGGGGAGACCACAAGGTATCCATATGCTTTACTACAGTTTAAATGGAGATAGCAAATACTCCATAAAGTTATTTCATCCTGAGAATATAAAACCTTAGTAATTTAATATAAATGTTACATCCTGACATCAACCTGTGTTTCCAAACTTATTTTACATGATAATCCCTAGTTGAGCATTTTAAAACAACTCATGGTATTACAGAGGCTAGAATGGAAGCAAAAGGACCAGGCTGCAAGCCTTTATCCGATTATTTTAGATAAAATAATTTCTTAGGACTATGAAAGAATCTATTCTCTAGAATGTGCAAATAAAGAGAGAGAGAAGATAGTTATATGTAGAAAAGCAAAAATACAGAGAAATGGCTCTCCTGACTCTCCACTTGGAATTCAGCAGATTCCCCTGCTGCACAATATCTACCACCTTCTATCTTCTTATAACTGCCTTTGTCTCTTCATTGTCAGTGACATTGCCTTAGCGATTCATAGAAATTCATCCTTTCAGATTCCACTCTGACCACTCTTATTTAACACTGCAATGTCCTCTGTATCCGATTGTACCTATTCTCCCCCTCTCCTTGTTTTAACTTTCTCATATCACTTATCTGCTGAACATACTATCAACTTTTTAATTTCTTTATTGTCTAACTTTACCAATTAAAATAAACCCTATCAGGGCAGGCATGTCTATTCTGACCATTGCTAAATTCCCAGAGCTGAGAATATGGACCAGCACGTGGCCAGTGTGGATTAATATTTGCTGAATAAAGTGAGTGACTCTATATTCATTTTATTCTTATTTTACTCTTCTCAAAGGTTATGAGAGTTCCTTTATTCACCTATCCCTAATACATATCCATTTTTTCTATAATCATGTTTATTTAATAAACGATCATACTTACATAGAAGCTGTTGTAGTTTTTTAAAATGTATAAGGCTATGAAACATCTACACAAACATAAGCATATTCTACAGGCACGTTATATCCAAGCCATCTTTGCTAAAAGTCATATATATTTGGTCTTGGTAAAAAAAAACATGTCAAACAGCAAATCCTATATAGCGAAACATTTAAAGCTCTGAAATCCAGTAGAATTTAGCATTTTTAGGGAGTGAAAAAGCACCATTCAAACGCACCATTTTTTTTACATAAATCAGAACAAAACAAACTTTAAAAAGTAGCCACAAATCAGCGTGGTGGCTCATGCCTGTAATCCCATTACTTTGGGAGTCCAAGGTGGGAGGATCACTTGAGCAGGAGTTCAAGACCAGTCTGGGCAACATGGCAAAACTCCAACTCCATAAAAAATACAAAAAAAAATACAAAAAATACAAAAAAAAAAAAAAATACAAAAGAAAAAGCTGTGGTGTGGTGGCAGGCACCTGTAGTCCCAGGTATTTGGGAGGCTGAGGTGAAAGGATCATCTGAGCCAGGGAGATCAAGGCTACAGTGAGCCTTGGATATTGCTACTGCACTCTAGCCTGGGCAACAGAGTTGAAACTCCATCTAAAAAAAAAGTAACCATTGAAAAATCATTTAATTATAAAATCCCATATAAAGTGCACAAAACAAGCCTCTATATTCAAAATCTATTAAAGGAAGTATGTTAATGATAAGCTGAAATCAAGCTATAAAATTAAAAATAAAAAATAACCTGACTATGTAAGTACTTTAAACCAGAACATATGAATAAAATAAATAAGAAACATATGCTTATCCTAATTGAGAGAAAATTCTAATCTTCTTTGATAAGCCATTACACTTTCACAAAATGATAAACATTAATTTAAATAATCTAATCTTTAAGAGCATATACTTCATTCTAAATCACCCAGAGAAACTTCTATACCAATACAATCCAGGATTGAAGTAAACAGAGATAAAGACATGAGCCCAGGAGTTAAGAGGTTGCAGCCTGGGTGACAGAACAAGACCCTGTCTCAAAAAAAAAAAAAAAGATAAAGTCTCTGCTCAACTAATCCATTGTTGATCTCTGACTCTACCCCAAAAATAGCATCATTTCCAAACAACTGTTTACAAGATGCAATTAAGCAGAACACAGTGACTCACGCCTGTAATCCTACCAACTTGGGGGACCAAGGTAGGAAGATCACTTGAGCCTGAGTGACAAGGCAGGAACTTATCTCTTAAAACAAACAAAAAAATTATAATAAAAAAATTTAATTGGCGCTTTTCTATAAAGTATCTTCCTACATATATAATTTTAAAACTGAAACCAGAAAAAGCATATGGCTCTTTAAGTAACACTCAAGGATTTCCAAGTGATAATCTCTACCTCAATTCAAATTTTATCTTCCACTGATACAGATGAGAATATATTCTAGCCACACTGTTTACTTATGTGCAATAAATACCTTTGTCTTTTTATCAAAGGATAACCCAGATCTAAAACACAAGTGCTCATGGCCAAACAGGGTCTAAATGAAATGTTTTCTGGCCTCTCTCCCTCTCTCCCTTTTCCCTCTTCACCTTCCCTTCTAGTCATTCTTCTTCTCATTCTGCCAACATTACTGGTAATTATGCTATTTAGAGAAGTAAAGACAAAGGCTGGAGCTGCTAAATGAATGCTCAGAAAGAAGGCATGCAACCTAAGCAGATTAATTTTGAAGACAGACCAGTGTATTAGTACTCAAAGCATTATGTCTTTTATGTGGGCTATTCATATATTTGGATACAAGTCTGAGTTACTGCTGTAATAAGCAGACACTGACTGTCCCTAGAGGATGATTAAGCAACATGCCCAAAAGTATGTGGGATAATCTGCCCTTTCTGTGCTTTCCAAGGAAGGGGGAAAAAGAAGAGTCACAGCAGCACGTCTAAAAGTAAAGTTGTAGGAGGCTATGAAAGTTCTTAAAATGTGTTTTTATTAAATTAAACACAAAACTACAATTATAGGTTATTTTAATTATTTACATATTTAACAAATTACAAGATTCAAGATGAGAATTTAATCTTAAAATTTTTACCAAATATTATACTTTTAAACTAGGTTTCATAGTCTACTACTTCCCTGACTTTTACTATCAAACATTTAAAAAATTAACCAATAAAACTATGCCTGCTTTTTAATTTAAAATATAAATGAAATAGAAACAATGAGAGAAACTAATAAAAACATTAATAAAACTAGAAACAAGAATGAAAGGAGGCCAGGCACAGTGGCTCATGCCTGTAATCCCAGCACTTTGGGAGGCTGGATGACTTGAGCCCAGGAGTTCAGCACTAGCCTGGGCAACAAGGCAAAACCCCACCTCTATAAGAAAAAAAAAAAACTAAAAAAGTAGCCAAGTGTGATGTCCTCAATAGCAGTCCCAGATACTTTGAAGGCTGAGGTGAGAGGATCACTTGAGCCAGGGAGATCGAGGCTAAAGCGAGTCGAGACCATGCCACTGTACTCTAGCCTGGGCAACAGAGCAAGACCCTATCTAAAAAAAAAAAAAAAAAAAAAAAAGACAGAAAACTGATAGAGGATTTACACTGATTTTTCAAAATTCTAGAGGTTAAGAACAAAAAGAGCACTACCTAAATACATAAAATATTCATCATTCTCTCTAAGAGACACAAGTCATAAGACAGGAGACCATCAACGAATCATTACAAATTTCACAGAATAATGTCTCAGAGCAGCTCCCTTGATCACAGCTACCTAGAACAACATCAGGAGCTTAAAATGCTCTAAAAAGTATTTGGAGGGATCACAAGCAAGCTGGCAAGAAGAAAGGAGGCAACCTAGCAGCCAGATCTATTTCTGCCAGCAAAATTAACATCAATACTGAGACACTAAAATTTTTTGCAAGTAATATCACCAAAACCTCCAAGAAAATAAGAATAAAAGGGAAAATAAGAACTTGAAGCCCTTTATTTATCCAAATAAGAAAAAACATACAAGATTCATTGGCAAAGAATTGAGTTGAAAAATGTAAGCAACAGTGTTATGGAATTTAATTAAATATATGTTTCAATTCAATTCAGTTTCAATTAAATACATTTGTAAGGTGAAGAAAAAAATAAGTAAGATAAAGACAAATCAAATACACAAATAAATCAATTCAGGTCCAATATACATAAACAATGTAACCTACACCACACCTAAATTTGGTATAACACTGAACCCTCAGATTTCATTCAAGAGGGTCAAAGGGAGCAGTAATAACTGTACATTATTTTCTGTTGATGTGGTGCTACAGCATCACAGACTCTAAAAGGTGGCTTTAATATTCTTTAAGTTCTTTAAAACTATTGATTTAAAGAAAGTTGTGCCTTTCAAGAATAAGAAAATTCTTTTAGATCTATCACTTGCATATTTAAAACATAAACGGAGGTGGTGATAATAATGATTCAAGATATCATAAAACACTCATAAACAAAATTATCATTCAGGAATAACAATGTTCTTGCTCATAATATGTGAAAATTTCATTTTTTAACTGAAATCTTTTATTGTAAGTATATGTATTTTTTTTCTCTTTTAAGTCATCAAGGTTGTAACAATTATGTCAGTGATTATCAATTATTCTAGCTCTATAAATTTGTTTAAAATGGAGTGTTGTTTACATAAAAAATACCAATAATTGAACTCAAAATTACCAAAACAATGTATTTAAAAATATCTTATTAAACAAATGTAAGTTAAAGAGACCATCAGCAAATCACTATAAATTTCACAGAATAACATCTCATAGAGCAGCTGTCTTGATCATAGCTACCTAGAAAACATCAGCAGTTTCTACCAAACAACAATCACTTATGTCTGAACTTAGTAATTGATTTGCTAATGATACTCTTCAAGTCTGTTAGACCTTATGCTGTAGTCTGTCTATAAAGGTCTTCATGTTATTTACACTAATAAAACATTAATCAAGGGCAAAATTTATAGCAGCTACGCTATAAATGAGGTCAAGGCAGGTCAGACTTACATAATAAGAAGAAAAAAGGTTAGTCTTTGCAGTAAAAAGGAAAATCCTTATTATTATTCTTCCTGCCCCTGGGATTAAGTCTAGTAGTCAAACACTCCAAACTACTTCACAAACACATCTATTCCTATGAAAACTCATTTAACCTCAAGGCACTAAATATTTATAAAAGGAAAGCCAAATCCACTGATTTACAAAAATAACCCACTAAAATTTTCCCTTAAAATATATTCTACACTGTAAATAAAGAGAGAATGAAAATTTCCAATTTTACCTCCACTATTTTACTAATCACTCTTAGCTTCCACCACTGTTTATTTCAAACACTTAAAAGATAAAGGCTGAGTGTTCTCTATAGGCTAAGCAGTGAAGTAAAGAAAAGAGTTTCTAACTATGGGAGGCTAAAAAATCTAAACAGAATAAGAAAAGCAAAGGCAAAAAGTCAGAGAAAGGGTACTATGAAAACGGTAACAGATGATATAAAAATAAATTTTTCAAACAACTGTTTCAACAAATTTTCAGAAATAGCAATAGCCAGAGTATTAGCATTTGTGCCAGTACCTTCAAGTCTCAGTTCCCACAGAATAACACAGGTCCAACAGACACCTGTATATGCAGTAAAGTGTGTTACAAGAGAGGAACTCTGAGCTTATGGCACTTGAATCTTTTGCGATGGCCAGTAGGTCTGTTGGTCTTTGGCTCAGAGAGAGACATTATTATACTAGACAGTAAATGATCTTGCTTTGTTCCAAATGGAGACACTATTTCTATATTCCGAAGATGTCTGATATATAAAGATCTTTGAATGGTAATGCAAAACAAAGGCATTTGGTATCTCTACTTACAAGGCCAAAAATCTTAAGAGTGATGCCTGGCTTTAAACCCACATCCAAGCCATTAGGATATCCTGTCAGGTCTTATCTTCAAAATAGGTTCACAATCCTACTACTTTTTACCTCCTCTACTGCTAGCAACCTTGTCCCAGTCACCATCATGTTTAACCAGAATTACTACAATAGCCCCCTAATTGATCTCTTTGTTTTTTGTTGTTGTTGTTGATTTGTTTGTTTGTTTTTGAGACAGGGTCTCATTCTACTGCCCAGGATGGAGTGAAGTGACGTGAACACAGCTCACAGTGACGTGAACACAGCTCACTGCAGCCTCGACCTCCTGGGCTCAAGTGATCTTCCTGCCTCACCCTCCCATGTAGCTGGGATCACAGGTGCACGCCACCACACCCAACTAATCCTTTTTATTTTCTGTAGAGACAGGGTCTCACTATGTTGCCCAGGCTGGTCTCGAACTCTCGGGCTCAAGAGATCCTCCCACCTCGGCCTCTCAAAGTGCTGGAACCAGACATAAGCCACTGCTTCTGGCTGATCTCTTCACTTTTATCCTTAAATTCCTACATGCATCAGTCATAGTAATTCTTTGTCCCCCAAAGCAGGGTCTTGCTCTATCTCCCAGGCTACACTGTAGTAGCATGATCACAGCTCATTGCAGCCTCGTCTTCCTAGACCCAAGGGATCCTCCCACCTGACAGCTTTCCAAGTAGCTGGTGCTACAGGCCCCTGCCACCATACCAGGTTAATTGTTCGCTTTTTTTGTAGACAGAGTTTCACCATGTTGCCCAGGCTGGTTTTGAACTCCTGGGCTCTAGCAAGTCACCCACCTCAGCCTCCCAAAGTGCTGGGATTACAGGTGTGAGCCACTGCACCCATCCCAGAGTGATCTTTTTAATTCATAAGGGAGACTGTCTTCCTCTTCTCAAAATCGTGCAATGGCTGTCGTTTCCCACAGAATAAATTATAAAGCCTCTACACAAAATCTTGCCCTATGTTATATCTCTGACCTTACTTCCTATTTCATTCTACTTTAATCACTCTTTTCTTGCTATATTGGCCTCATTCCTCAAACACACTACACAGGCTCTCACTTGTACACTGGCTGTTCCCTATGCTTTTCCATACATGGCCCTTTAACTGACTCCCTGTGTTCTTCAAGTGCTTGCTCCAATGTTACTTTCTCAATGAGTCCTAATCCTGCCACTGTATTTTAACTACAAACCATACCAACCTTTTCTACTTCCTTCAAAAATTTAATTCCCCTCATCTGCTCCATATTTTCTTTTCTCATAGTACTGACCATCATTCACATATTATATAACCTATTTATTTTTTTATTGTTCAAAATCTGTCAATGCCTACTTGAATACACAATCCATACACAAAAAAAGAATCTTTATCTATTTTGTTTATTGCACTGTATCCTCAGTAGCAATAATAATTCCTGGGACATAATATATAATAAATGGATGAGGAATTGAAGCTCAAAAACCAAAAGCACTTGCCAAGTATCAAAGCTGAAACCTGAACCCAGGCCTATCTTCAAAGCCAATGCTCTTAATCATAAGTCTATGTTGCCTCACCTATTAAATGTAACAGTAACATACATAAGTAAGGGTAGTTACATTTAGTAAAGTCTACAATGATCAAAATCACCTCATATAAATTTTTCTTTAAAAAGCCCAGGAATTACACTTCAATAAACACTAAAAATTATAAAAAATCTGCTCATGGGTGTTTTGCATTAAGCAGAACATTTGTATATTTAATCAACTGCTCCAGTTACCTCTTTTTCTGTATATAAACTTCAGTATCAGCCAATACCTTAGTGTTGAAATCAGCCAAAAGCTATTTTTCAATAACTATACACTTTGAAATGTTTACTAAAAGGAAGAGTAAAGAATTAGTCATTATTTTATTCATTGCCCTATGAATTAGTAATCACTGCTATAAATCTATATCAGTTTTTATTGATCACCTACTACTTGCCACATTCTACATGAAAATGTAGCTCTATTTTTCATATAGATCATTGTAGTAACCTTGCTACTGTTGTTCATTTCAATCAGATCTTCCCTCCTTCAACCTATCCTAAATAATTCTGCCAGTTAGTCTTTCCAAGCCCCAAATATCACAATGACTTCTTTTGTTTGAAATCTTCCAAGGTTTCCCACTCTCTTGAGGAATCTAGATGTCCAATTCCAACACCACCTCTCCAACACACACACACACACACACACACACATACACAAACACACACGCACACGAATATCCTAGATAACTTCCCACATTACAATGCCTTCAGATATTCTGTTACCTGTGTTTGAAACATTTTTCACACAAATGTCCTCCAATTTTTCCATAACCTCCAATTTTCTAATGTTTACATGACAAATCATACTGATCCTTGAAATGCCTCTCAAGAATCATGTTTCCTGGTTAAGTTTTAAGCACCCTGTACTTACATATTTCCATCACAGAATTCAGCATGAAGTATTATAATTGCAGGTTACTAGTCTGTGAGCACCTGTAATTATTTCTGAGGGAAAGGATTTTAGTAGTATTTAAAATCAAATAAAGTTACGAATACTCTTTTCTCCCTTTTCCATAACATTTATGAGAGATAGAGAGCAAGCTTTCATTCTTACACGCAAGTTCAAATAGTTATCAAAGGACTGATAGGGTCAATCTTCCAACAACATTACCCAAAACACTAATCGAACACTGCTGAAACAGTAAGTTTGTTCAGAATACTATCTCAAAGGGGAGTCAGTAGCATCTTTTAATCTATACTCTGGGTCTTCAGTTCCATTAATGCAAAATCAGCTACTACAAATCAGACAAAAAGTGATCCACTTAATCATTTCCTCAATTTCTTTTTACCTTTTAATTCTTTCACTCTTTTACATTTGTTTTCTCCCTTTTATCTCTCTTTTCATCTCTGCACTTTCTTCCCTTCTTTTACCCACCACTGAATTTTCATTCCTTGAATTCTTCTGTTTCTGCTCTTTAAGTGGAAAACATACCTACTTATTTCGTCTATCACCTTTCTCATCACATCACATTTCGAAACCTGTTCCCTCTCCCCTTACAGTCAGCCTGTGATATAAGAAAGATAATATAGACATCTAATTCTAATTATTGGCTCTATACACATAAAGGAACTTGATAGGAAGTCCAAATAAGTATAGCTTTTCCTTATACCTGCAAATAGAATTATCAGTTTACTTTTCCCAAACTCAGCCACACATATTGAAAAATAAAAATTAGAACTGTATCAGTAAGCATGTCTCTAAAGAAAATTATTAAATGGTTAAATATTAACAAATACATAATAATTGATATATCAGAGCTCCATTACATTACTGACTGAACAAATAGTAAACACAGAACCCTAAAATATCAATGCCTATGGGAAAAACACAAGATTTTAAAGAAAAATACAAAATGAATTAAAATAAAATAGATTACCTTCCTTCATTGACAAGTTCGATAAAAGCAAGGCCTGCGTTCTTCTGAATAGAATTTTGCCACTCCTATAAAAAAAAAAAAAAGCAAAAATAGCTGAAGAAATGTCACTCAGTAGGTTATTTTAAAACAATAATAATGAAAAATATCACCCATATCAATTTCATACCTAACTCTTAAAAGTTATTTTAAAACATATGAATAGGTGATACTGACACTAAACAAGCTAGCAACAATTTGATTCTATGTAAATTAAATGAGCCTATCTATATTTATCTTGCCCTTTTCGTTCTGTAACACGATATACTAATTTATCTAAAATAGTTGGGAGTTGGGAAAGAAGGTAACAAAGAAAACCAAGGACAAATAGATATTTTTGTTGTGGCTTTGTTTTTTGATTTTTTTAAAAGATATATTATCCAAAATGAAGAGAAGAAACAATTAAATAGTTCAATAACCCTAATAAAAACAGCATAGTTCACCATAAAAATTGATGACTAGCAATTGAAAATAAGATTAGAAAAATCAGTGAATTGAGCTAAACCAGTTTTGAGTTAGAAAACTATAATTCATTACCCTACGAATTAGTAATATCTGGTATAAATCTACTAACTATATTTTTGATCCATTTGAAATATATCCATTAAACTTTATCCACTAAAAAGCAATCCATTAAAAAGCCTAGGAATGAAATCAATCAATAGAGTATGTACAAATGAATATTTTAATCCTTATAACAAAATACATACATAATAAGCATTAATACAATAAGGAAAGGCCTACATGAATTGAAATATACCTAGATTTGAAAAATGCCAGTAAATGCACTTGTGTGTGTGTGTGTGTGTGTATGTGTGTGTGCGTGTGTGCATGTGTGTGCGTGTATGTATGTGTGCCTACATAAACACACACACAGAGATTTTTTTTTAAAGAACTGGAAATACATACATAATCTTCCTATTTCTTAATATTTAAGGAACTCTTTGTATTCTAACTACATAATATCTCTCAACTAATCTTTCTTTGTCCTTTCATAAAACCCAAATCAAAAGGCCATGTCTGGCTACTTATCACTGCTCACCAGAAAACCATATTCATATTTTCTGAGTGTAATAACTCCAAGACTTTGAAATTCCAGGCAATTTCGCCCTAATGTCTATTCTGTTCCACTCCAAATTCTTTTCTTTTTCAGTTTCATCCTGTCTCTTCTACATTCTCTTTTCTATGTCCACTTTTGTACTACCTTCTTTTGTGTTTTGAAAAACTCAAGGTGGTTCTTGAGATTAAAACAATCACACGACATGATTTTGTCAAAGAATTATATTTTATGAACAGTGTTAGCATAACTGTGCTAACAGAAAATATACAGTAGAATAAAAATTAAATAGAAAATCAGTAAGACATTGGAGGATAGTCACTGTCTAGAACCAGCAGAGAAGAAAAGGTAATGTATTCTTAAGGAATGAACAAGAAACAAAGTCATAAAATCCATGTTCTTATTCTGATACTAACAAAATATATCCTTAGGCAGATTATGCTACATCTGCAGGTCTTAGATATTCTCTTTTAAAAGTTTATTCTAGGTATAATTTTTATTACTCTAAAATGTACTAACATTTAGAAATTCATGACTTGTAATTGTATAATATATGCTCTCTGAAAATTCATATTGAATTCATATTTTACCAAAACTGTAAAACAGATATTAATTTTTCTAATGAGGAAAAAACAAACCAATATAAAACAGAAATATGAATTTAATTTAAAACCATTTTCTTTCCATCAAAATAAAATGAAGACAAGTTGTCCAAAGGGAAGCAATCAAATTCCACAAGACCATTTTCTTGAGAGAAGGGCAAGTGCCACAACTTCCTCTCTTTTCAAAAGGTAGGAGAATGATTTAAAAAAGCAGAAATCTCCAATTTTTTTTTTTTTTTTTTGGTACAGAGGGTCCCACACCTAACTTCCCAAGCACAGCACAGAGAGAATAATAAGACTCAAAGACTTACCCTAAATTTAGTAATGCACAAGAACAGTAGAACAGAAACAAATTTAAAGACAGATGGACCTCAACTAGGAAGATTCAAAAAATTATCACAGAAGGATGCAGAAGCAGCTTAGGATTTAAGAAGACGAAGAGAACGTAACTGTGACCTTTGTGGATAGGTAGCAAGTGATCAGCAAGAAGTATGATGCCTCAAGAGATGCCACAGCCAAACAACACAAGCATATGTTCACTCCTCAGCTCTTATACCTAACATAATATTCTTGGAAACCCAACTAGAAATTTAACATAATACAAGAATAGGAAGGAAGGTGAGACCTCAAGTTGAGTGAGTTTTCATTTACATCATTTAACTTACAGAAAATTTCAAAATAGAAACTTAAAGAAGAAAATGAAAAAAAATTACTTTTCTTGCTAGAAAAAAAGAAGCCAGTAATTACAAAGGAACTAAAATTCTATACATAAATCTTTAGTCATTTTACTTTTATAAGTATCCACTGTCAGGAAAAAAGTCAAGAATGTCCCCTCTCACCACTATCTTTCAACATCATTCTGGAAGTCTTGGCTAATGCAGTGAGACCAAAAAATGGATAAAAATTGAAAAAGAAGAAATAAAACAGTCTTTGCTGATGACATGATCATCTATATAGAAAATCTTAAATAATCTACAAAAAAATCCCGGAATAAGCAATAAATAGCAAGGTTGCAGGATACAAGGTTAATATACAAAGTCAACCACTTTCCCATGTATCAGTAATAACAAGTCACAGACTGGGATAAAATCACTTGTAACAGGCATCCGATAAAGAATTGTTGTGCAAAATATACAAAGAACTCTTAAAAGTCAACAAAAACAAACAATAACATTAAACAATGGGCCAAAGACTTTGACACTTTGACACCAAGGAAGATATACAAATGGCAAATAAGCATATGAAAGATTCTCCACTTGTCATCGGGGAAAAGACTAGATACCATTAGACACCTGTTAGAATGGCCAAAATCCAGTACACTGACATCACCTAATACAAGGATGTGGTACAAGAATAAATGAAATCTCAGTCTTTGCTGGTAGGAATGCAAAATGATGCAGTCTCATTGAAAGACAGTTCGGTGGTTCCTAACAAAACTAAACCTACTCTTACCATAAGATCCAGCAATTTCACTTTTTAGTGTTTAACCAAGGGAGTTGAAAACTTATGACCACTTAGAAATTTGTACATGGAGATTTATAGCAGCTTTATTCATAAATGCCAAAACTTAGAAGCAAACAAAATGTCATTCAGAAGGTGAATGGACAAATAAATTGTGGTACAACCAGACAATGGAATATCATTCAGTGCTTTAAAAAAAAAAAAAAAAAAAAAAAAGAGCTTTCAAGCCATGAAAGGACATTACTAAGAGAAAGAAACTAATATGAAAAGGTTACATACTGTATGATTCCTACTATACAACATTTTGGAAAAGGCAAAACTATGGAGAAATGTAAAAAGATCCGTGTTTACAGGGGTTAGTGGGAATGGAGGGGAGCACAAAGGATTTTTAGGGCAGTAAAACTACTCTGTATGAAACTATGATGATGAAGACACACCATTATGCATTTGTCTAAACTCACAGAATGTAGAACACCACAGTGAACCCTAATGTAAACTATGGACTTTGAATGATAATATGTCAATGTAGGTTCATTGACTATAACACACATACCAGTCTGGTGAAGAATGTTGACAAGAGAGAAGGCTATGTGTGTGTAGGGGAAAGAGGAACGTGGGAAATCTCTAACTTTTGCTCAATTTTGCTGTGAACCTACAACTGCTCTAAAAAGTAAAGTCTTTTAAAAATTAGTAATAAAAAAGTATTTACTAGTACTATTTTTCTCAAATCCATTTGGTCTGATCCAAAATTGCATTGGGAAAGGATTTTTGTTACATAATTCAGACAAAACTCAAAACTACACATGGATGAAACAGGTAACAGCAGGAAGACTCATACATTAAGTAGGCAGGTAAAGGGTAAACATCATTGAGATTTTCTTTTCATCATATACAGAAACTTTTACTTACATTGTCAAATCAGAAATTGTGCCATTTAGATTTCACAAAGATTTTACGTAGTATTATTGAGGTTAGACTGAAAACAAGTTTAAAGTTAGTATAACTATCAAAACTTAACCACACTAAAAATTTTAGAACCTAAACTTATCTTGGTATGTCACATGAAATATTTCTTTTCAACTAAAAACAAATTAGACATGAAGGTACATATATAATTGAAGAAGTTCAGTGTTTTATGGAGGCTCGGAAACTCAAATTTATTACTAGTAATACATTATGCTTCTGGTTTTCTTGAGGATCATCTATAAACCCATATTTGTTAACCTTCAGTAATTATTACATAATAACCTGAAATAAAATGTTCTCATTAATTTTTTAAAAATGGCTAAAATTAGGAATAAAATGAAAATACAAATCTTACACTTTTGGTTATTGTTAAAAATTATCACAAATCTCAGGAATATCTTAATGTTTCCATTTCTCTATAATACAGTCCTAATTACTAATTATTATCATTTAATACCAAATGCCAGATATACAAATGTATACTAAAAAGAATAACCTATATAAAAAGAATCTGAAGTCCATGAGAATATTTTTTCAATTTGTTTATAATCCAGGTGTTAGTCAAAGCCAACAAGTTTTCTCCATAATAAAACATTCTCTACAGTAATTCACAGAAGTTGCCAAAACTAAAAAGAATATTCATGAACTATGCTATCCTAAACCATTTTTCTCCACTTCAGAAACAATCATCAAGGAAGGTGTTAGGCTAAACAATTTCATAAACCACAGTTCAATATAACCCTTAGTGAGTTTTAATAGTTAAAAGAAAAGCTTAATGGTCATCATCTTTCATGATCATTTCAATATTTCATCACAGTACTTACAATTACATAGTGATGCAAAATGCATAGTACATTTAAAGGTCTTGGTTATCCTTTTCCCAGAGGTACTGATGAAAAACACGTTAAAAGCCTCAAATCCAACCACTAATGCAACTAAGTAATTTCAAAACACATTTCAGCACTTTGGAGAGGAAGAACTCAAAACAAAACAACAGAGTCAATAATTTCATACCTGTTCCCAAGCTGTATTTAATTGACTATCACTTCCTAAGGCCGTAATTGTTGACTAGTCAATTTTTACTAAAATATACTCTTAGCTTACTGATGCTTTTAAGTCACACAACAAAAACAATGAAGATAATACATATTAGTGAAATCTACTACACAGATCTCCACCAAATGTCAAAACTGTATTCTTGGTGGTAATAGTTAGTTAGGGGGACAAAAGACTTCATTAACCTAACATTGTCTATTCTTCCCTATCCTCAACAAATAAATATAGAGAAAAAAGATATCAATTAATGTGCTATGCATTTATTTAAATTATTGTAATAAAATTCTAATTTCTTTAGACATGATCCTGAGTTTTCCATAAATTCAATAATCTTCTAGAACATATTTTAGTAACGAACACACTAAATAAATTTATCTCGATTTTAAAAGTAATTCCCAAATATTAGTATGTTCTAAAGCAGAAAAAAATCAGGTCACAGATTTAAAAGATTACATATAATCTACTCTGCTATCATTTTATTTTGTCAAGCAATTAATACTGAATAACGTTAAATGCAGTAGCAATTGATTCTGGCAGGCAGATCTGTAACATAACTTTTAGTATCAAAAAACATTTTTTTGGCCAGGCATGGTGGCTCATGCCTGTAATCCCAGTACTTTGGGAAGCCAAGGTGGGTGGACCACGAGGTCAGGAGTTCAAGACCAACCTGGCCAACATGGTGAAACCCCATCTCTACTTAAAAACACAAAAATTAGCTGGGTGTGGTAATGCACGCCTGTAATCACAGCTACTCAGGAGGCTGAGGCAGAAGAATCACTTGAACCTAGGAGGCAGAGGTTGCAGTGAGCCAAGATCACACCACTGCACTACAGCCTAGGCAACAGAACGAGACTTTGTCTCAAAAAAAAATTTTTTTTCTTTTAAGAGAGGTAGATAATGAGTGACTTCAGGTTAAACATAGTAAATCTGAGAATAAAGAGGAAGAAACAGTATATGAGATACATCAAGAAATTTATTTTACAACCTGGAAACACATGAGTTAGTAGTAATAAATGCGCTTAGAGGACCAAAGAAAACAAACCTCTACACAACAAAGTAGAGGAATCAACATGAGAACGGAAATCAATGCTTGTCACAAAACTCCAGAAAAGCTAGGAATTGAAGGCACTGAGTACATATGAAGGTGGCTGAGGCTAAGAGCTGTAAGTTGGTATAAAAAAAAAGTTAGAATCCCAAATCTTCTTCCAAAGCCATGTAGCCATCCTACCATGGTAAACACTGGAAGTCAATTTTCCAGAAAAGTTATCATTAAGGAAATTATTTTTAAAAGCTATAATGAAAAAGACAAGATAAATTGAAAGTATACATACTGGACTATGACACTCTGAGTGATACCTGAAAACTTTTCTGAGAAAACTGAGAAGCTAGAATAAAAGGTAAGGCTCTACGAATGACAAAGGGAACTCATGCATCACTGGTGGACAACTCATACCCAGACATACAGATTTTCTCTGTGTTATGTTTAGGAATGAGCAAATTGCCAAAGTTAACCAGACATTTGAGGAAACCCTCTTCTGTGATGACAGACACCAAAGCAAACAAGCAGGGGAGAAAAAAAAAACTCATAGAAAACAGACAATATTGTTAAGAGGATGAAGAAAAGAAAATTAAAATACAATTAAATATCACAGGAAAATTTTTTTTAATTTCATCTAAAATAACAAGATAGAGATTTTGTTTTATCAAGCGCTATCTCTTTTTTTTTCTTTTCTTTTTTCTGAGACAGAGTCTCATTCTGTTACTCAGGCTGGAGTGCAGAGGCGCGATCTCGGCTCACTGCAACCTCTGCCTCCGGGTTCAAGCGATTCTCCTGCCTCAGCTTCCCGAGTAGCTGGGACTACAGATGCGCATCACCATGCCCAGCTAATTTTTTTATTATAATTATTTTTAGTAGAGATGGGTTTTCACCACGTTGGCCAGGCTGGTCTCGAACTCCTGACTTCAGGTGATCCACCCACTTTGGCCTCCCAAACTGCTGGGATTACAGGAGTGAGCCACCACGCCCGGTATATCAAATGCTATTTCTATGCCCCGTTATCAATCAGGATTCTTCAGAGAAACAGAATGAAAGGGGGGAGAGAGAGACACAGAGAGAGAG